>NC_081553.1:178496604-178801172 GCF_963082655.1 Stomoxys calcitrans
CAGCTATATCCAAATCTGATTCGATCAGGGTCAATTTGACGAAGGACGTCGAATGGTCTTACACAAATCACTGTCCCAAATTTCAGTAAAATTGGATAATAAATGTGGCTTTTATTGACCTACGACCTTCAATCGGAGGATCGGTCTATATGGCAGCTATATCCAAATCTAGACCGATCTGAGCCAAATTGAAGAAGGATGTCGAAGGGCCTAACACAACTCACTGTCCCAAATTTCAGCAAGATCGGATAATAAATGAGGCTTTTATTGGCATAAGACCCTAAATCAGAGGATTGGTCTATATGGCAGCTATATCCAAATCTGAACCGATCCGAGCCAAATTAACGAAAGATGTCGAAGGGCCTAACACAACTCACTGTCACAAAGTTCAGCAAAATCGGATAATAAATATGGCTTTCATTGGCCTAAGACCCTAAATCAGAGGATCGGTTTATATGGCGGCTATATCCAAATCTGGACCGATCTGAGCCAAATTAACGAAGGATGCGAAGGGCCTAACACAACTCACTGTCCCTAATTTCAGCTAAATCGGATAATAAATGTGGCTTTTATTGGCCTAAGACCTTAAATCGGACGATCGGTCTATATGGCACCTATATCCAAATCTGGACCGATCTGATCCAAATTGAAGAAGGATATCGAAGGGTCTAACACAACCCACTTCCCCAAATTTCAGCAAAATCGAATAATAAATGTGTTTTTTATTGGCCTAAGAACCTAAATCGGAGGATCGGTCTATATGGGGGCTATATCAAGATATAGTCCGATATAGCCCATCTTCGAACTTCACCTGTTTATGGACAAAAAAAGAATCTGTGCATGGTTTCAGCTCAATATCTCTATATTTGATGACTGTAGCGTGATTTCAACAGACAGACGGATGGACATGGCTAAATCGTCTCAGATTTTTACGACGATCCTGCATAAATACTTTATGGGGTCGGAAATGGATATTTCGATGTGTTGCAAATGGAATGACAAAATGAATATACGCCCATTCTTCGGTGGTGGGTATAAAAATCAGAAGATCGATTTATATAAAACCAATATCTATACGCAGACCAAATAAAACCAAATTTAAAAAAGTCATTTGGAAGTCTTTTAAGAAATTATTGTACAAAGTTTTTGCCCAAGCGGATGAAAATAGCGCCCTCTATAGGCGCAATGTATATTAAATGATATATTCAGTGTGAGATCATTTATTTTTGTTAAATTTTGAAAAATTGTATATAGTGATTGACATTCAGGCAAAATATAAAATATCGATAATGCCTTCGGTATTTTGCCAGCTAAAGGCTAAGACCTTAAATCAGTAGATCGGTCTATATGAGGGCTATATTTAACTTTCGACCGATTTTGATCATATAGGGCACCCATATCGGAGATCTTAACACAACTACTTGGGCTAAGTCTCTTCTAAATCAGGTAATAAATGCCTAGACCTAAAACCTTATATAGGGAGATCGGTATATATTGCAGCAATATTCAACCCATCTCTACCATGTTGAACAAGTATGTCGGGGGTGCCAACAAAACAAAACTGTTCCAAATATCGAGTTTTTTAATAAGAGCGCTACAAAGTTTTTTTTAATAAAACAAAAACGATTGTGGATATCAAAGAAATTCTTTATTTCTGCGAAAGTACATTCGATGTCATTATGTATGAAACTGGATTATTTTTACATGACAACCACGGGCACGCATAAATCTGCTGATACTGCTTCAATTTCGCGTTCGATATTCGTACAAAGTCCATCAATCGTCGCTGGCTAGTTGGCTGAGACCATAGACTTGACGTAGGCCCATAGACTTGACGTAGGGAATCAAATCGCAAGATCATTTCGTTAGATAACGCGTTCTCCAAACTTGGTTTCCAATAAATTGATTGTAACATTCGCTGTGTGGCTTGTAGCACCGTCCTGTTGGAACCACTTGTCCTCCAAGTTCATATCATTCAATTGGGGCCAAAAATATTATGTAATCATTGATCGGTACCTGTTCCCATTCACAGCTACGTACCAGTCTTGATCATCATGGAAGAAATACTGCCCAATGACGCCGCCAACCTATAAACTGCACCAAACCATAATTTTTTCGGGATGCAATGATGACTCGTGGATTGTTGTTTGGCCAATAACGCATATGTTGCTTACTGACGAAGCCACTCAGCCATAAATAAGCCTCATCGATGAAGGTGATTATACCCTGCACCACCACTGTGGTATAGGGTATTATAGATTTGTGCATTTGTTTGCAACACCAAGAAGGAGAAGAGCTAGACCCGTTGAAAAGTATACCGATCGACTCAGAATCACTTTCTGATTCGATTCAGCCATGTCCGTCTGTCCGTGAGTCCATGTATTCTTGTAATCAAAGTGCAGGTCGTTTTTGTTGTCCCATTGTCACGAAATTTTGCACATGCCCAAGGACAAACGCTATTGGTTTTGAAAAAAATCGGTTAAGATTTAGATATAGCTCCCATATATATCTTTCATCCGATATGGCTTTTTAAGGCTGTAGAAGCCACAGTTTTAGTCCGATCTTTACAAACTTGGCATGAGGTGTTTTATTTGACGTCTCCATATGCGTGCAAAATTTCATAAAAATCGGTTCAGATTTAGGTATAGCTTCCATATATATCTTTCATCCGACATGGACTTTAATGGCTGTAGAAGCCACAGTTTTAGTCCGATCTTTACAAATTTGGCATGAGGTGTTTAATTTGACGTCTCCATATGTGTGGAATATTTCATTAAAATCGGTTCAGATTTAGGTATAGCTTCCATATATATGTATCGCCCGATTTGCTCTTAAATGACCGTAGTAGCTACAATTTTCAACAGATCTGCACAAAATTTGACACAGACTGTTTTGTTACAGATCTTAATATATCTGAAAAATTTCATAAAAATCGGTTCAGGTTTAGATATAGCTCCCATATATACCTTTCATCCGATTTGAACTATTAAAGCTTTAAAAGCCACAATTTTGGACCGATCTTTACCAAATTTGGTGTGGAGTCTTTGTCTTTGAGTTTTTGTGAAGTCTCAATGTATGTGCAAAATTTCATAAAAATCGGTTCAGATTTAGATATAGCTCCCATATATATCTTTCATTCGATTTGGCCTTTTAAGGCTGTAGTAGCCACAATTTTGGTCCGATCTTTACAAAAATTTCCATGAGGTGCTTTATTTGACGTCTTTATGTGTGTGCAAAATTTCAAAAAAAAATAGGTTCAGATTTAGATATAGCTACCATATATATCGTTCATCCGATATGGCCTTTTAAGGCTGTAGAATCCACAATTTTCGCCCGGTTTTACATGAGATGTTTAAATTGACGTTCCAATACATCAATTATGGCAGTAAAAACCAAAATTTTGGTCACATCTTAATGACACATACTTGACGCCCCAGTATGATTGATGCTAGGTGTCCCTATGTAAACTAGTAAAAGCGTGCTAAGTTCGGCCGGGCCGAATCTTATATACCCTCCACCACGAATCGCATTTGCCGAGTTCTTTTCCCGGCATCTCTCTTAGGCAAAAAGAGAATATAAGAAAAGATTTGCTCTGCTATTAGAGCGATGTCAAGATATGGTCCGGTTTGGAGATCTGTGTAAAATGTCAGCCAAATCGAATAAGAATTGCGCCATTTAGGGGCTCAAGAAGTAAAATAGGGAGATCGATTTATATAGGAGCTGTATCGGGCTATAGACCGATTCAGGACATAATAAACACGAATGTTGATGGTCATGAGAGAATCAGTCGTACAAAATTTCAGGCAAATCGCATAATAATTGCGACCTCTAGAGGCTCAAGAAGTCAAGACCCCAGATCGGTTTATATGGCAGCTATATCAGGTTAAGAACCGATTTGAACCTTATTCGACACAGTTGTTGAAAGTAAGAATAAAATACATCTTGCAAAATTTCGGCCAAATCGGATAGGAATTGCGCCCTCTAGAAGCTCAAGAAGTCAAGTCCCCAGATCTGTTTATATGACAGCTATATCAGGTTATGAACCGATTTGAACCATACTTGGCACAGTTATTGGATATCATAACAAAAAACGTCGTGCACAATTTCATTCGAATCGGATAAGAATTGCGTACTCTAGAGGCTCAAAAAGTCAAGACCCAAGATCGGTTTATATGACAGCTATATCAGGTTATGGAACGATTTGAACCATGTTGGAAGTGACATCAAAACACTATGTGCAAATTTCAGTCAAATCGGGCGAGAATTGCGCCCTATAGAATACAAGAATACATTATATGTATACTTTTTAGGATCGGAAATTAATATTTCGATTTGTTGCAAACGAAATGACAAAAGGGATATACCCCCATCCTAGTGGATATGAAGACTATAAGACTATATCTCAGCGGAAAATTTATCGATGGTGTTTAAAGACAAAATGTGTTCTATATTTGTTATTTTACATATAATCAAGCAAACATTAGTAAATCATATAAAAACAATAAAAATCACGGCGCGTGGCGTTGACACAAATTTGTGTCTAAACAGCACAAAAAAAAACATACGTACATATTTATTTTAACAAGAATAATGGCATAAAAAAACAGACAGCCACAGCAGCAGCAACAATGTTGCTGACCATAATCCTCAACATCATGCTGATCATGATCAAGTTGTTGAGCAGTCGTTTATTTTTATTCTTCTTCTTATCATAGTCATTGGTGAGTGACCACAACCTGTTGCCCACCACCTGATCATACACTGGCCCGCACAATCAAACACTCTGTCCTTATGTTAAAGACTGACAGGCGGCGACTCCAAACCACACCATACACGTGAGCTTCACAGATGTCTCGGACAGCTTTTCTAAATGTTGCATATATTTTTGGTAGAATCGGTTTGGGCAGAGGATCCAAATTTGTTAACTTGAGATAATTAGTCAGACCTCCCTACTTTTAAATGGTGATTTTTTTGAGGTTAGGATTTTCATGCATTAGTATTTGACAGATCACGTGGGATTTCAGACATGGTGTCAAAGAGAAAGATGCTCAGTATGCTTTGACATTTCATCATGAATAGACTTACTAACGAGCAACGCTTGCAAATCATTGAATTTTATTACCAAAATCAGTGTTCGGTTCGAAATGTGTTCAAATTTTGACAAATTTTGTTCAGCGATGAGGCTCATTTCTGGTTGAATGGCTACGTAAATAAGCAAAATTGCCCCATTTGGAGTGAAGAGCAACCAGAAGCCGTTCAAGAACTGCCCATGCATCCCGAAAAATGCACTGTTTGGTGTGGTTTGTACGCTGGTGGAATCATTGGACCGTATTTTTTCAAAGATGCTGTTGGACGCAACGTTACGGTGAATGAACACATTTCGAACCGAACACTGATTTTGGTAATAAAATTCAATGAATTGCAAGCGTTGCTCGTTAGTAAGTCTATTCATGATGAAATGTCAAAGCATACTGAGCATCTTTCTCTTTGACACCATGTCTGAAATCCCACGTGATCTGTCAAATACTAATGCATGAAAATCCTAACCTCAAAAAAATCACCCTTTATTTCACTTGTTTTTTGACAATCATTGTCAAATATGGTGGTGATACTTTAGACGCAGTTTCCTTGCTTTTTTTAAAATAACTGGTACCTTCTTAACTTGGCGATGTTCTCATTTTTTGGTATTCAAATGCGGGTTTCGTTATGCTCTGCCTATAACTTTCCTGATTAATATTATCGATAGTTTTTTTTTTGTGATACCCTCATAAACTCACTTGATATACCTTAATTAGTTTTAATAAACAATTTTTATACCCTCCACCATAGAATGGGGGTATACTAATTTCGTCATTCTGTTTGTAACACCTCGAAATATGCGTCCGAGACCCCATAAAGTATATATATTCTTGATCGTCATTTCAGTTTATGACGATCTAGCTATGTTCGTCCGTCTGTCCGTCCGTTCGCCCAACTGTCTGTCAAAAGCACGCAAACTTTCGAAGGAATAAAGCCAGCCGCTTGAAATTTTGCACAAATACTTCTTATTAGTGTAGGTCGGTTGGGATTGCAAATGAGCCATATCGCTCCATGTTTTGATATAGCTGCCATATAAACCGATCTGGGGTCTTGAATTCTTGAGCAGCCAGAAGACGCAATTCTAGTCCGATTTGACTGAAATTTTGCACGTGGTGTTTTGGTATCACTTCCAACAACTGTGCTAAGTATGATTCAAATCGGAACGTGATCTGGTATAGTTGTCATATAAACCGATCTTGGGTCTTGACTTCTTGAGCCAATAGAGCGCCCAATTCTCATCCGATTTGGATGAAATTTTGCATGAGGTGGTTTATTATCACTTCCAATAACTGTGCTTTATAAGGCGCAAATCGGTACATAACCTGATATAGTTGCCATATAAACCGGTTTGGGATCTTGACTTCTTGAGCCTCTGGAGAGCGCAATTCTTATCCGATTTGGCAGAAATTTTGTACAACGGCTTCTCTCATGACTGTCATCTTACGTGTGCAATATGGTCTGAATCGATCCTTAGCTTCATACAGATCCCATGTAAACCTATCTCCCGATTTTGCTTCTTGAGCCCCTATAAGGCACAATTCTTATCCGAATGAACTGAAATATTACACAATGACTGCAACAATGTTCGGCATTCATTTATTGTCCGAACCGGACTATAACTTGATATAGCATTTCAGTTCTTATTCAATATTCTTTGTTTGCCTAAAAAGAGATACCGCGCATAGAACTCGACAAATTCGATACATGGTGGAGGGTATATAAGATTCAGCCCGGCCGAACTTAGCACGCTCTTACTTGTTTATCTTGGCGGAGTCATTAACGTTATCGACCGGTTCGCAGAACAGCTTCCAGGAGGAACATTTTGCCGTTCTGGTAATCTTAGTTTATTCTTTAACCGTGTGTAATACACATCCCAACAAACTTCAACTTTTTATCCAACACCGAAACATGGGGGTATATTCGTTTTGTCATTCCGTTTGCAACACATAGAAATATCCATTTCCGACCCTATAAAGTATATATATTCTTGATCAGCGTAGAAATCTAAGACCATCTAGCCTTGTCCATCCGCCTGTCTGTTGAAATCACGCTACAGTCTTTAAAAATAGAGATATTGAGGTGAAACTTTGCATAGATACGTTCTTTGTCCATAAGCAGGTTAAGTTCGAAGATGGACTATATCGGACTATATCTTGATATAGCCCCCATATAGACCGATCCGCCGATTTGGGGTCTTATTATCCGATTTTTCTGAAATTTGGGACAGTGAGTTGTGTTAGGCCCTTCGCCATCCTTCTTCAATTTGGCTCAGATCGGGCCAGATTTGGATATAGCTGCCATATAGACCGATCCTCCGATTTAGGGTCTTAGGCCCATAAAAGCCACATTTATTATCCGATTTTGCTGAAAGTTGGGACAGCGAGTTGGCTTAGGCACTTCGACATCCTTTGTCAATTTGGCTCAGATCGGTCCAGATTTGGATATAGCTGCCATATAGACCGATTTCCGATTTAAGGTTTTGAGCCCATAGAAGGCGCATTTATTGTTCGATGTCGCCGAAATTTGGGACAGTACGTTTTGTTTAAACTTTCGATATTATTTTTTAATTTGACTCAGATCGGTTCAGATTTGGATATAGGTGCCATATAGACCGATCTCTTGATTTAAAGTTTTGGGGCCATAAAAGGCGCATTAATTGTCCGATTTCGCCGAAATTTGGGACAGTGAGCTGTTTTAGGCTCTTCGACATTTATCTGCAACTTGGGCGAAATCGGTCCAGATTTGGATATAGCTGCCATATAGACCTATATCTCGATGAAAAGCCTTGGCCCAATAAAAGGCGCATTTATAATCCGATTTAACTCAAATTTGACACAGTGACTTATGTTAGGCTTTTCGACATCCGTGTCGTTTATGGTTCAGATCGGTTTATTTTTAGATATATTGGGTTGCCCAAAAAGTAATTACGGATTTTTTAAAAGAAAGTAAATGCATTTTTAATAAAACTTAGAATGAACTTTAATCAAATATACTTTTTTACACTTTTTTTCTAAAGCAAGCTAAAAGTAACAGCTGATAACCGACAGAAGAAAGAATGCAATTACAGAGTCACAAGCTGTGAAAAAATTTGTCAACGCCGACTATATGAAAAATCCGCAATTACTTTTTGGGCAACCCAATAGCTACAAAAAAGAGCAAAATTTTGTTTTATACAGTTAAAAAATGACTTGTACTTATTAGTATTTGGTCCAAATCGGAACCTATTTCGATATAGCTGCTATGGGTCAAAAGGTATGCATTTTTCCCGGATTTGACGAAAGGTGGTTTACATATATACCCGAGGTGGTGGGTATCCAAAGTTCGGCCCTGCCGAACTTAACGCCTTTTTACTTGTTAACTTTCAATTAAGTTTGGGCTATTTCGGTTCCAGAACTTTCCCGTCTTTTCCTATCAGTCTTCTATTACATTAAAGTTGTCGACTTCAGTAAGGATGATGTACAACAAACAAATTTCACAGAAGTTTCTAGAAGACCGACATTTTCTTTGTATTGTTAGACCTAACCCAATAATTTTCTCAAATATTTACTATGACCTTCTGTTATCATCACTCGTTATTGCAAATATCGGGGTCATTTTTCATGATTCCCTTTGTAAAATATCATATCATGCAAACAAAACATTACTTCCGTTTTATCCCAGCTTCTCAAAAATATTCCCACACTCAGCGTCGACTACACCTACAACATCTTGGTATCCACCTGATTTACTTCCGCAATTCAAATGAAACCAAATGCATCAACTGGAATCTTCCTATAAAAACCAACAACAACTACAAAAATACTCATCAAACAAAACAAAACAACATATTGGCCAAGGATCAACAATAACATCCTTTGAGGCACCCCTAAAATGAAATTAAATCAATCTTTGAAATATAAATCAAAAATATCATCGATAGCATCTAGCAGGCAACCTGTTAGACACACCAGGATGATGAGGGTAGTGGCGGTGGTGGTGTTGCTGCTCTCACCGTCCCTACTGCCCTTTTGCTGCTGATGGTGCTTATGCTCAATATCAATAAAACATATGTAGATTATTGCCAACCACTTCCGTTCCCAGGATATGAATGAGCTCAACAAAACGTCATACAAAGAACTCCATAAACAAATGTCAGAATGCTACCTTTTTGAGCAAAAAAAGAGTAGCAAATCTTTATGAAAATCACTTTTGTATGATTGTGCGGCAAAACCTTTCGTTTCTACGGCAGCGAAAGGATAATCAAGGATAATGGTTAAAAACTGTATTATGGACTGAGATAACGGCTCAACATATGGCTGGTGCATCAAACAGACTGCGCTAAGTTTTTGTTGAGCAAAACGTGAGTATGTCAGAAGAGAAAAATTCACACGGAAACAAAAGAAATGCAAAAACCAGAAACTCACTCCAAAATAGTTTAAAGGACTCTCAGAAAAATGCTTGAATGTCTTTTTCTAGAAGAATGTAAATAGGTTCTTTTTTTATTTCTCAAGTCCATTTTCTAGGAGCATCTGCTGTGAGCAGATTACAACTGCAACATGCAACAGTGCTCCCACACTCAACTCACCATGAATCCTGGGAAATTTTCCGTTGCAACACCTTTCCTACGAAACAAGTACCAGGATTTTGTTTATCTCCGCAAGAATTTCTTACGATTTTCAGTTTGTTTCTTTTATGTTGCTCAGCGTTCTTAAATTCCAGGCATGGGTACCTGCTGTTGGGCTCAATACACAAGAAACGAAAAATCTTTTGTCTTTCCTCCCAGTGTCCTTGTGGGAATATTTTCCAAATTTTTTGTTCTTCATTTTTCCACCATAGAATGCGGGATATGCATGCAGCAAGTGTCATATATTTTCCGGGTGGTAAGCTGTAGTCTATCCATGTGTCCTATGCTTGGTTGAATATTTGTAGGTGTGTATGTGTGTGTTTGTGTTCCTTCAGCATTTGCATCCTGTCGTCCGGATTTGTGCATCACATTTTCACATCGCCATTTCTCAAAAAAACGGGAAAAACGATATGCATGTTGCTGCGAGGAAAGATTTTATTTCATTTAATTTTTATTTTCCTCTCGAGATGGAAAAAACATGGTGTTATGGGCGTTGGAATGATTTTGAGTGATGGGAATATTTTTTGGCATTCACCTGCTGTTACAAAATTTGAAGATATGAAATTGTAACCATCGGATTTAAAGGAAAACTCTTGCTCATAACTTTAGAGGGATTTTTTAAAAGGAAATCATCAGATTTTTTTCTAAACCATAAAAGCCACATTTATTTGAGGTTGGAAATGAGAGCCTACCTTCAGGGAGTAGAATGAATAATGTTGAAAATGTCCACGTTGCACCTTAGGTACCTTAGAGCAGTACCGGGTCCACCCGGTCCTTAGAGGCCGGATAAACCATATGCTAAGGAACAGATGGATAAATTGTGGATCCCATGACATAAATATAAGGGAGAAAGTGGCACAGGGCGCACCACAGGGAGCATTATATCGCCACTCCAATGGGTGACCACCATATAGAACCTATTACGGATGCTGACTGAGGAGGGATTTGAACCCTTCCGAACCAGCTATGCCCAAGGGCCGAAAGAGTCCTGCAGATGGCATACGACTGGCCTAGACCTGAGGTCTCAATGTTAACCCAGAAAAAAACGAAATCTGCTTGTTCACAAGGAAGTCAAATGTGGGCCAATTTAACGCACGATGTTTCCTTAGTAGATCGATTTCGAGATCTGACAAGGTCAAATACTTACGAGTGATATTGGACATACAACTGAACTGGAAGTGTCACCCTCACGAGCATACCAAGAAGCTTCGTAGATGTTGGCAACTATGTAGACGGGCTTGAAATATAGCCTGAATCCGAGGAAAGTCCACTGGCTCTACAGGAGCGTGATTAGACCAATACTTACTTACGCCTCAGTAGTTTGGTGGACTGCAGTGGTGGTGAAAAAGTGCAATAGGCGAAGCGATGACGACCACGTCCACTAGGGCACTGGAGACTACTCTAGATATTCAACCCATATACATACAGATTACGGCTATGAAACTGAAGGCGATGGGAGAATGTATTGAGGATGGGAACAGCTCATACCATCGCGGTATAAACGAGGCGGCGATAGAAAACCTGGAAGGAATGGAAGATGTTTCCAATCGCATACCTGAGATGGCACTTGAGGTCGATTGCGAGGGACAGCTGTCAGCGGCATAGTTTTGGTTTGACGGAACCCTAGAGTTGCCATCTGGAGACCATGTTACATGGATGGATTAAAGCTAGAGAACAGAGTCTTCCTAGGGGTCTACATTGAGAACGCAGGGACTGAAATCTGTTTTAGGCTGCCTTACCATTATACGGTCCTGCAGGCGGAGATCCAGGCGATGAGAGAATACGTGAGGTGGTGTGGTGTTAACACGAAGACGTCAAGTGTGAACACCTTTACGGACAGTAAACTGGAAATAAAGGCAATAACAACCAGCAAGGTAGAGTCACGAACATTGGTGTTAACTCGAAGACGTCATGTGTGAACACCTTTATGGAGAGTAAACTGGAAATAAAGGCAATAACTACCAGGATGGTAAAGCCAAGTGACAGTGTAAGATGGAGTTTAACACATTCCCTGAGAATGGCACTATCCTTATAGTTTGGGTGCTATTAAAGGTCCTGCAGGTGCTTCGTGACGTGTTAACACGAAGACGTCAAGTGTGAACACCTTTACGGACAGTAAACTGGAAATAAAGCTAATAACAACCAGGATGGTAAAGTCACGTGACAGTGTAAGATGGAGCTTAACGCATTCTCTGACAATGGCACTATCCGCATCGTTTGGGTTCTAGTAAAAGGGAAAGAAAAGGCAGACGATTTAACAGTGAAGGCCAGATGACTGCCATCAACAAACTTGGTTGGTTGGTAAAGCCTTTAGGGTCGACGCAGTCCGCGTTAGGAGATCATGGGCTACGAACTCGCATTAAACACTGTGAAACAACGAAATGGTCGGCAGGAGGACGAAAATCCTATGGGGAGATCCGGGTCGGGAGAAAACGAGGCTATTACTGAAATGAAGCAAGCAGAAGGTCAGTTAAACTTTCGGTATTATAACAGGACACATAGGACTACGGGCTCACTTATGCAAAATGGGTGAAGAAGATGGCTGGAGAAGATGATGAGACATAGGAGCATTTCCTTTGTCATTGCCCGGCTTTCGCGTCTAACAGCCACCGTCACTTAGTTGGGGACACAATACTAGACTTACACCAACTAAGGGGCGAGGAACAATAATTGCTTTTGTAAGCAGCATGGAAATTCCTTACTTAAATCTTCTTTTTCCAGATTACTTTTTAGTTAGAGCGCACAAAAAGCCGATTACTGGCTTAGGTGTATGTCGATAGTGGCATGGGGCGGATTACTATCCGCGCCCTCTTTTCAATCTAACCTAACTTAACTTTGTTGTTGTTGCAGAACTTTATGATCTGCATATCAAACGTTGTCTCCATGTTTTCTCAAAAGTGGTTCTGAATTGTAAATTTTCTTAGTCTTCAGTACTATTGTTCGTGCCGTTGTGTGGAGTGTGTTATATTGGGTTGCCCAAAAAGTAATTGCGGATTTTTCATATAGTCGGCGTTGACAAATTTTTTCACAGCTTGTGACTCTGTAATTGCATTCTTTCTTCTGTCAATTATCAGCTGTTACTTTTAGCTTGCTTTAGAAAAAAAGTGTAAAAAAAAGTATATTTGATTAAAGTTCATTCTAAGAAAAAATGCATTTAGTTTCCTTTAAAAAAATCCTCAATTAATTTTTGGGCAACACAATACTTCGCTTCGCAAGAATATCTCTTCACCTTGTTGTAGGATTTTTTTTTCTATCACCTCTTGTAGCCATTAAAGATAGCTCCAGGTAGTATTATATTCTAAATGGTTGGTGGTTTGCGTCTATTCTTCAGTGGATCAGAATATCTAAAGGCTTGAAGCAGAATTAGAATGAACGCCGTAGTTTGAAAGGTTGCGGTGGTGAAAACTCCACTGGTGGAGCATCTGCGATAGTCTCTACTTGACTTCACGAAACGACAAACTACTGGTCTGCATAGACTTTTGACGAAGACTCATTTCACCTTGATGTTCCAGCGATTTATCCAGGCATTCGGAATAATAACAGACTCCTCGCTCTGAAGTCTTTTGAGAGACTGAGTGCGACTGAGTATTCTGATCCGAACCTAGTTTAACCCTGCGACACCATCCTATTTCATATACCCTCTAACCTCAACCTTGGTACATTTTTTCCACTGCATTTTGTTTTCCATTTAAAATACTCCGTGTTAAAGCAGTACCAGCCTACCCCAGTTTTCCCATTGCCATTTAAGCAACGACAACACTGCGGTCACTTGATGATCTTTCAATCTCCATGACTAACACCACAAAACCTTAAATCGAGAGATCGGCCTATATGACAGCTATAACCAAATCTAGACCTATCTGAACCAAATTGAAAAATAATGTCGAAGGGCCCAACACAACTCACTGTCCCAAATTTCGGCGACATCGGACAATAAATGCGCCTTTTATGGGCCTAAGACACCGGATCGGCGGATCGGCCCATATGACAGCTATATCCAAATCTGGACCGATCTTGGCCGATATTGTCATGAGTTTTCGGGGTGAGGTGGTCCCTTAGACTCTTAGCCCAGAAAAAAACATCGGCAGAAAGATTCTCATCTCTCAAATACCATTTATTTAAACCCCATATTTTCATTGGTTTAAGGGGAGTTAATGGGATGAGGCGTCCTCAAATATTTGGCCCCAAAATGTGTACTCTTTAGGGGGTGTTTTGGGAAAGGGGCGGTGCCCCAAATACATGGTCTCACATTTGGATATCAGATTCGTATTCTACTCCCAAATACCTTTATTTGAGCCCCATATTGCGATGGTCAGTAAATAATTGTTTTTTGTGGGGTGTTTTAGGTAAGGGGTAGACCCCCCAATACCTTTCATTTGAGTCCCACATTGACGTGGTTGGTAAATATGCCTGATTTAGGGGTGTTTTGGGGAGTGGGAGGTCCCCCAAACACCTAGCCCTGAAAATATATCAACATCGTGTTCTACTCTCAATTATCATTTATTTGAATGGTCAGCAAATACGTTCTCTATGGGTGGTGTTATGAGGGTGGGGTGGCCCCATACACACTTTTTCCCAAATATTGGTATCAGATTCGTGATTTACCCCCAAAGACCTTTCATTTGAGCCCCATATTTCTATTGTAGTAAATTTGTCTTCTTTGGGGGTTGTTTTTGGAAGGTGCGGCCTCCATACACTTAGTCCCAGATTCGTATTCTACACTTAAATAACTTTTATTTTAGCCCCATATTGCCATTATCAGTAAAAAAAAGTCCTGCTTTGGGGGTGTTTTGCATTAGGGGTGCACCCCCAGAAACTTGGTCCCACATTTGATACCAAATTCGTATTCTACTCGCAAATACCTCTCATTTGGGTCCCATATTGCCAAGGTCGGTAAATAAAGGGTGATTTTTTTGAGGTTAGGATTTTCATGCATTAGTATTTGACGGATCACGTGGGATTTCAGACATGGTGTCAAAGAGAAAGATGCTCAGTATGCTTTGACATTTCATCATGAATAGACTTACTAACGAGCAACGCTTGCAAATCATTGAATTTTATTACCAAAATCAGTGTTCGGTTCGAAATGTGTTCAAATTTTGACAAATTTGGTTCAGCGATGAGGCTCATTTCTGGTTGAATGGCTACGTAAATAAGCAAAATTGCCGCATTTTGAGTGAAGAGCAACCAGAAGCCGTTCAAGAACTGCCCATGCATCCCGAAAAATGCACTGTTTGGTGTGGTTTGTACGCTGGTGGAATCATTGGACCGTATTTTTTCAAAGATGCTGTTGGACGCAACGTTACGGTGAATGAACACATTTCGAACCGAACACTGATTTTGGTAATAAAATTCAATGATTTGCAAGCGTTGCTCGTTAGTAAGTCTATTCATGATGAAATGTCAAAGCATGCTGAGCATCTTTCTCTTTGACACCATGTCTGAAATCCCACGTGATCTGTCAAATACTAATGCATGAAAATCCTAACCTCAAAAAAATCACCCTTTATATCCAATTTAGGGGTGTTTTGGGTGTTGGGATGGTCCCCCAAACACTTAGTCCGACAATTGGATAGCAGATACGTTTTCTACTCTTAAATACCTTTCATTTGAGTCCCATATTGTCATGATTGGTCTATATAGATATTTGGTAGGTTTGGGGGGTGGGGCTGCCCCCCCTTACGAAATTCAGAAACCAAAATTTTATTTTTAGGTTACTTTAAGAGAGCACACAAAATTTCGCTAAAATCGCACCACCGAGATCTGGCGTTTCGGAAAATTAGGGTAAGGGGGAGGGTCCGCCCGCCTTCAGATATCAACCCCATTTTCCCCATAGGGGATCATAGGAACCCATTTTCAGCAGAGGATCATTATGCATCGTCTGTGAAAATTTCAAGAAAATCGGTTCAGCTGTTTTTGAGTGTATAAGGAACATACAAACAAACCGACAAACAAACACAAAATGATTTTTATACCCACCACCGAAAAATGGGGGTATATTCATTTTGTCATTCCGTTTGCAACACATCGAAATATCCATTTCCGACCCTATAAAGTATATATATTCTTGATCAGGGGAAGAATCTAAGACGATCTAGGCATGTCCGTCCGTCTGTCTTTTAAAATCACAAAATGGAGATATTGAGCTGAAATTTTGCACAAATTCCTTTTTTATTGATAAGCAGTTTAAGTTCGAAGATGAGCTATATTGGACTATATCTTGATATAGGCCCCATATAGACCGATCCGCCTATTTAGGGTTTTAGGCCCATAAAAGCCACATTTATTATCCGATTTTGCTGAAATTTGAGACAGTGAGTTGTATTAGGCCCTTCGACATCCTTCATCAATTTGGCCCTGATCGCTAGAGATTTGGATATAGCTGCCATACAGACCGATCGGCCGAATTAGGGTCTTAGGCTCATAAAAGCCACATTTATTATCCGATTTTGCTAAAATTTGGAACAATGGGTTGTGTTAGACCCAACAACATCATTCCTCAATTTGGGCCAGATTGGTCCAGATTTGGATATAGCTGCCATATAGGCCGATCGGCCGATTTAGGGTTTTAGGCCCATAAAATCACATATATTAACCGATTTTGCTGAAATTTGGGACAGTGAGTTGTGTTAGACCCTTCGACATCCTTCTCCAATTTGGCTCAGATCGGTCTAGATTTGGATATAGTTGCCATATAGACCGATCTCTCGATTTAAGGTCTTGCGCCCATAAAAGGCGCATTTATTGTCCGATGTCGTCGAAAATTGGGACAGTGAGTAAGGTTAAGCCCCTCAACATACTTCTACAATATGGCACAGATCGGTTCAGATTTGGATATAGCTGCCATATAGACCGATCTCTCGATTTAAGGTCTTGCGCCCATAAAAGGCGCATTTATTGTTCGCTGTCGCCGAAATTTGGGACAATGAGTTGTGTTAGGACTTTTGACATCCTTCTTCAATTTGGGACATATCGGTCCAGATTTGGATATAGCTGCCATATAGACCGATCGGCCGATTTAGGGTCTTAGGCCCATAAATGCCACATATATTATCCGATTTTGATGAAATTAGGGACAGTGAGTTGTGTTAGACCCATCGACATCGTTCTTCAATTTGGCTCAGATCGGTCAAGATTTGGATATAGCTGCCTTATAGACCGATCTCTCGATTTAAGGTCTTGCGCCCATAAATGGCGCATTTATTGTCCGATTTCGCCGAAATTTGGGACAATGAGTTGTGTTAGGCCCTTCGACATCCTTTTTCAATTTGGCCCAGATCGGATCAGATTTGAATATAGCTGCCATGTAGACCGGTCTCTCGGTTTCAGGTTTTGGGGCCATAAAAGGCGCATTTATTGTCCGGTGTCGCCGAAATTTGGGACAATGGGTTGTGTTAGGACTTTCGACATCCTTTTTCAATTTGGCCCAGATCGGACCAGATTTGAATATAGCTTGCCATATAGACCGATCCTCCGATTTAGGGTCTTAGGCCCATAAAAGTAACATTTATTATCCGATTTTGCTGAAATTTGGAACAGTGAGTTGTGTTAGACCCAACAACAACCTTCCTCAATTTGAGCCAGATCGGTCAAGATTTGGATATAGCTGCCATATAGACCGATCTCTCCATTTAAGGTTTGAGCCCATAAAAGACGCATTTATTGTCCGATGTCGCCAAAATTTGGGACAATCGGTTATGTTAGGCTCTTCGACATCCTTTTTCAATTTGGCTCAGATCGGATCAAATTTGAATATAGCTGCCATGTAGACCGATCTCTCGATTTAAGGTTTGAGCCCATAAAAGGTGCATTTATTGTCCGATGTCGCTGAAATTTGGGACAATGAGTTGTGTTTGTCCCTTCGACATCCTTTTTCAATTTGGCCCAGATCGGATCAGATTTGAATATAGCTGCCATGTAGACCGGTCTCTCGGTTTCAAGTTTTGGGGCCATAAAAGGCGCATTTATTGTCCGATGTCGCCGAAATTTGGGACAATGGGTTGTGTTAGGACTTTCGACATCCTTTTTCAATTTGGCCCAGATCGGACCAGATTTGAATATAGCTTGCCATATGGACCGATCGGCCGATTTATAGTCTTAGACCCATAAAAGCCACATATATTATCCGATTTTGTTCAAATCAGGGACAGTGAGTTGTGTTAGACCCTTCCACATATTTCTGCAATTTGGCCCAGATCGGATCAGATTTGGATATAACTGCCATATAGACCGATCCTCCGAATTGAACATATCGAAATCGGAAGATATTTCGATAAAGCTGCTACGGGGCATAAGGTATGCATTTTTCAACGGATTTTGATGAAAGGTGGTTTACATATATACCCGAGGTGGTGGGTATCCAAAGTTCGACCCGGCCGAACTTAACGCCTTTTTACTTGTTTTCATTTAAATTGAACCTTATGACTTATAAACACCCCCAAGGCCAAACTTCTCATGCGTCTTCTGTACCAATTTTGCAGCTGGGTCGAGTTTTATTGCAAATCAATCAATGTAAACTTTAAAATCTATGTCTGAAACAATTTCCAAAGCTTGTCCTTAAAGAAAAAACCCATTCCGATATTTGATTTGAAACAGGTTTCGTTGCTTACCGTATATCCTTTAAATTTCAATTTGTTAAGGCATTGAGAAATTACCAAATATGTCTTCCAAAAAAAAACATGTTTTGCTCTTTTTGTGGGTTTTTGTTTTTTACCCGGCAATCCTGTTCGCCAGCAATTCTGCTACCACCATCACCACCACCCCTACCTTAAGCCATCCACTTCGTCATCTCTGCATAATTGCCCACTTTATTACTTAAGTCCTTTGTGGCATGCATAAGCGTAACATAAAAATTCTGCCTTAAGTCTGAGTTACTATTTTTTTTTTCTCTCAATGGAAATCGGAGGAAAGGGTTGTTTGCGATTAACCCTAAACAGGAAATCAAAAACAATAGAGCCTCATTTTTTACAGTGCAAAACTCACACAGACACCACATATAAAGGATAATGAATCACATACCACTTTTATTGTCTTTTACCTTTTTTTTGTTGGTGAATGGTATGCGAGATTCATTTGCGTATGTGACCTCGTCATCCTGCAAAAGGATTTGTGTTCCGTTTCAAATAGAAAACAATACAAAAATATCTTAAAACAATGCAAAGCAAATTTGCATGTCTTTTGTAGGGCCAAATAGGAGTTTGTGAACACGTGTGTTTTGGCTGGTTTTTTGGCGCCAAAATCCTTCGTTTATGAAATTTGCATTTACATGTATCTAAATACTTGAAGTTGGCGCAATTTCCTATCATCGTATGAGCCAAATTGCATTACTTTTTTTACTAATTTAGATAGCTGTTAAGCCCATGTGATTTTTTTAGGACAAACCGAAGAAAGTTTATCCAAACCCTACCTTCTTCAGTTGCCAAGATGTTTTCCTCCTTTGAAATTTCCCTCTTCTTCATATGACTGAATATTCTGATACCACACTAAGATTTTCTGATACCACAGGATGAACTTTTTAGTTTCTACCGATGAACCATCCAGAGACCCTCGAGAAACCAAATTACTTTCGAATGTTCACCACCGCCAGGTTAGGTTAGGTTGAAAGACCGCGTAGGCCATCATGCGACTCGTTGTAATTCCTCATGCATTATTCCTCTTCTCTCAGCATTAAGACCTGCCTGGAAGACAGGCTTCCCCGGACGACACGGGATAACTATGAGCACCACACAGGCTGGAATTTTGAGCTCCGGCTTGTGTGGTGTCCATCGTTATCACAGGAAGCTTATCTGAAAGCTACCGGGCTCGTCCACAGGTTGCGGATGGTGGAAAGCTCCGTTTTTATGCGGAGTAGCTACAAATGCGGCCGCGGGCAGTCAGCGATTTTCGAGAGGAGGGTCTCAGTGAGGAGTCAGGTGGCACTGGCTCTTAATTAAATACTGAGTGCCAATAATACTCGAGATGAAAGGGCGAGTTATTGGCGCCTTCAAATAACCAATGGCCAACATCAGCGTCTATTCCCAGGTTAGGGGCGGCTGGAGGCGAGCGCCAGATCTTGGAGCAAGCGGCGACTTCAAATAATCAATGGCCAACACCAGCGTCTGTTCCCAGGTTAGGAACGGCTGGAGGCGAGCGCCGGATGTTGAAGCAAGCGGCTCGCCACAACGAGGGATACATGTACAATCCCACAAAACCCATACGGTTGGGGCGCTGGGCCAATAACCCGCCCCCGGAAAACAATGAGAAACAAAGGAATAGTAAAAACGGACGCCCCCCAACGTTGACGACCCACGCAAACGAAAAAAGGACCATGATTTGCGGATCTGCACCTAAAATATCCGCACTCTTTATAGACAAGGTGCAGTATACGCACTGGTGGATGTATTAGAGAAGTACAAGGCAGATATTACCGCCATACAGGAAGTGCGATGGACAGGGAATGGCGTCACTACAACACCAAACGGTGAAGAACTATACTATATCTACCATAACACGAGGCATGAATGTGGCTGTGGATTTGTGGTTAGTCGGAGACTATAACACCTTGTCTCCAGCTTTACTCCGGTGGAAAAGAGGCTAGCCACAATCCGCATAAAAGCCAATTTCTTCAACATCAGCCTTATTTTGTGTCTATGCCCCAACAAAGACGAGCAGACCAAGGATATTTTCTACTAGTGCCTAGGGAAAGAATATGACCGCTACCCCGCCCATGACATTAAAATCGTTCTGGGAGGTTTTAATGCGAAAATAGGGAAGGAAGACATTTTTGGTCCAACAGTCGGAAAGTTTAGCCTCCACGTCAGCGATAACGTCTAGTAATGGGTTGAGGCTGATTGATTTCGCCGCGACAAAAAACATGGTTGTAAGTAGCACCAGAATTCAACATTAAAATGTTCGCCCGATCAAAACATGAGAAACCAAATTGATCACGTTGTGATAGATGGAAAGCATTCATCCGGCGTGTTAGATTTACGATCGATCCGTGGAGCGAATATAGATTCGGATCATTACCTCATTGCAGCAAAGGTTCGCACCCGTTTGAACATGGCGAGGAAAGTACGATCTGACACTGCATGGAAGCTGGACAATGAAAAGCTGCAAAAACAACAGATGTCAACGGCATACCCAACTACTTGATGAAAGCACTCCTTGTTCCGATGAAATAATAGCGCAGTGGCAAACTATTGCAAGTGAAAATTTTGCTAAGGAACAGGGGCAAACTTCTCACATATCAATGAGTGCAGTCCGATTCAAGTTTAAGATCAATGATAAGGGGTCTCCTTTTTATAGCCGAGCCCGAACGGCGTGCCACTATGCGACACCTCTTTGGAGAGAAGTTTTACTTGGAACAGTACATCACAAATGTTCCCAGCATTAGGAGGGGTAAACTACTGCGGAAAATTTTTTCTGATGGTCTCGCCAGGATTCGAACCCAGCGTCATAGGCGGACATGCTAACCTTTGCGCTACGGTGCCCACTCCTTGGAAAATGCCGCGAAATCCGTACTTAGGTACCGGAAGCCTCCTCCAAGAAACCCATGGTACGACCAAGAGCGTCGAGATGCTACTGAAGCCAAGAATGCGGAATATAGAGCCACCCTGCAATCAGTAGCAACGCTCCAGATGAAGGAGAAGTATCAGGAGAAAAGGAGAGAGGAGAAACGTCTATTCCGCAGAAAGAAAAAGAAAATGGAAAGACGTGAGTGTGAGCGAATTGAGATTTACAGGAGTCAGAATGAAGTCCGGAAATTCTACCAAAGAATTAAACATCAAACCGATGGCTTTGGTGCAGGCACATCCTCCTGCAGAGACAAAGGAGGAAATCTGGTAACTGATACAGGTAACATGCTGAGGACATGGAAAGAACATTTTAACCAACTGCTAGTGTCCAATGTTGGCGTCGAAGAGGATACCGCAGAGCCAATTCCTGATGATGGTATAGAATGTTTACCTCCTAGTCAGAATGAGGTCCAAGTAGAAGTGACGCGACGAAAGAGCAACAAGGCAGCAGGAGCCAACGAATTACCCGCCGAACTACTTAAGACCGGAGGCGATACGCTGATAAGGCGTATGCATCAGCTTATCTGCGCAATCTGGTAGAAGAACGATTGGTACCTCAGCATACTATGTCCCATACACAAGAAAGGAGACAAGACGGAATGTGCCAACTACAGATGAATAAGTCTCCTCTCCATCGCATACAAGATACTCTCGAGCGTACTGTGTGAAAGATTAAAACCTAAAGTCAATGAGATAATTGGGCCCTATCAATGCGGCTTCAGACCAGGTAAATCCACCCTAGACCAGATATTCACACTGCGCCAAATCCTGGAAAAGACCCGAGAAGGACAAATCAACACCTACCATCTCTTTGTTGACTACAAAGCCGCCCTCGATACTCCTTTACGTTCAAAGGTATTTCAAGCCATGTCTGAGTTTGGTATCCCTGCAAAATTAATAAGACTCTGCAGGATGATGATAAGACGCTGATACGCGTTCCTCAGTAAGAATAGGAAAGAATCTCTCCGAACCATTTAATACCAAACGAGGTTTCAGACAAGGAGACAGCCTATCGTGTGATATCTTTAATATCCTGCTGGAAAAGATTGTACGGAATGCAGATGTGAATAGATATGGCACACTAATCACAAGAGAGCACATGCTACTCGCCTATGCCGACGATATCGATATCATAGTTCGGTCACTGGAAGTAGTAACTGCAGCCCTTGAAAGAATCGAAAGAGAGTCAGTGAAAATGGGTCTGGCAGTAAATGGAGATAAGTCGAAATGGATGGTTTCAACTCCCAAAAAACCTTGCACAACAGAGCAGATAAAAAAAATGGAGAAAGTTGAGAACCACAACTTTGAGACAGTCAGTAACTTTATCTACCTTTATCTACGAAACGAATGACACCAGTTTTGATATTGAGCGAAGAATAATACTGGCAAACAGATGCTACTTTGGACTAAGTAAGCAGTTTAGAAACAAGCCCACCTCTCGACAGACGGAGATTACACTATACAAGACACTGATACTACTGATACGGAGGCCACCGTAGCGCAGAGGTTAGCATGTCCGCCTATGACGCTGAACGCCTGGGTTCGAATCCTGGCGAAACCATCAGAAAAAATTTTCAGCGGTGGTTTTCCCCTCCTAATGCTGGCAACATTTGTGAGGTACTATCCCATGTAAAACTTCTCTCCAAAGAGGTGTCGCACTGTGGCACGCTGTTCGGACTCGGCTATAAAATGGAGGCCCCTTTTCATTGGGTTTAAACTTGAATCGGACTGTACTCATTGATATGTGAGTAGTTGGTCCCTGTTCCTTAATTTTTATATGGTTCTGAAGCATGGGTACTTGTGAAAGCAGATGAGGCAGTCCTTGGAGTAGTTGAGAGAAAGATTCTTCGTAAAATATGTGGACAAGTTTGCGTTAATATAGGCGACGTATGAACTACAAATTGTATGAGTTGTATGACGACGATAGCTTAAGAAGCTTAAGCAAAAAAGTCTTTTGAAGGCAAACACGGTGGTACACGCAAACCGGGAAGACCAAAAGCCCTATGGAAAGATCAAGTGGTGGGAGACACTTCGAAACTTGGTGTCAGAGATTTTAGAATGAGCGCAGAAGATCGAGGCGCTTGGAACGCTATTCGAAGTTCGGCTAGTGGAACAAGAATTCTGTCTTAGCCAAGTAAAGTAAGTACCGTTCCAATCGGTTTATAACCTGATATAGCCCCCATTTAAAACGATCTGCCGATTTCACGTCTTGAGTCTATGGAAGCCGCATTTTTTATCCGATTTTTCACGTAGTGTTTTGTTACGACTTCTTCAACTGTGCCAAGTACGGGCCAAATCGGTCTATAACCTGATATGACTCTCATATAAACAGATCTCTAGATTATCCTTATTAAGCTTCAAGAACCTTTAATTTTTGATTGGTTTGCCGGTAATTTGGTACGTAGAGTAAATTTAGCAGAATCTTTGGTGGGAGGGTTCCCAATATTCATTCATTATTTGGCATAAAGACAACCTCTTTAGTCAAAATATAATAGGAACACTACTCCTAGTAGGCTATCAGAAACTCTTTAGGAGACAACGGCGGGCAAGGCAAGTAGCATCTCGAATCCAGTATTTTACTGTCATAAAGTGCAAATAAAATAAAGTTTGACCAATTATATGCATGCTTTAAATTATTTTAAAAAATTGTTCTTCCAAAAGGGACTTGTCCAGATTTTGTTTTTTTTTTCTAATTTGTGTTTTTTTTTATACCCTCCACCATAGGATAGGGGTATACTAATTTCGTCATTCTGTTTGTAACACCTCGAAATATGCATGTAAGACCCCATAAAGTATATATATTCTTGATCGTCGTGACATCTTAAGCCGAACTAGCCATGTCCGTCCGTCCGTCTGTCAGTCGAAAGCACGCCAACTTTTGAAGTAGTAAAGCTAGCCTACTACTTCTTATTAGTGTTGGTCGGTTGGGATTGTAAATGGGCCAAGTCGGTCCATGTTTTGATATAGCTGCCATATAAACCGATCTTGGGTCTTGATTTCTTGAGCCTCTAGAGGGCGCAATTCTTGTCCAATTTGACTGAAATTTTGCACATGGTGTTTTAATATCACTTTCAATAACTGTGCGAAGTATGGTCCTAATCAGTCCATAACCTGATATTGCTGCCATACAAACCGATCTTGGGTCTTGACTTCTTGAGCCTCTAGAGGGTGCAATTCTCATCCGTTTTGACTTGCACATAGTGTTTTGATATCACTTCCAACAACTGTGCGAAGTATGGTTCACATCAGTCCATAACCTGATATAGCTGCCATATAAGCCGATTTTGGGTCTTGACTTATTGAGCCTCTAGAGGGTACAATTCTCGTCCGATTTAACTGAAATTTCGCACATAGTGTTTTCATATCACTGCCAACAACTTTGCGAAGTATGGTTCAAATCGGTTCATAATCTGATATAGCTGCCATATAAGCCGATTTTGGGTCTTGCCTTATTGAGCCTCTAGAGGGCGCAATTATCATCCGATTTGGCTGAAATTTTGCATACGTGTCCGATATGCTCAGAATCGATCTCTAGCTTGATACAGCTCCCATATAAACCGATCTCCCGATTTCGCTTCTTTAGCCCCGAATCGGACTATAACTTGATATAGCTGCTCCTTCGTCCTTATTCATTATACTTTGTTTGCCTAAAAACAGATACTGCGCAAAGAAACCGACAGATGCGACCATGGTGGAGGGTATATGAGATTCGGCTCGGCCGAACTTAGAACGCTCTTACTTATTACTGATAAATTTATCGCCTAAAAAATAAACGAATTTACGAATACCAAAATCTTTGGGAACTTCCTTCCGGAATTCCATGAATTATGAAATCCCCAAAACAAAACAAATCTCTCATTGTTTCGCGGAATTCCAAGAATTTCTTGCTCATCTCGCCATATTAAATCATACAACTTTTTCGAAATCCTTCTCACAATTGTCTCGCATACCTTGCAAAGCATTAGTTTCCGCCTACACTTGTAGGCCAAAGGTACGGCTGGCTGCCAGCATGTCCTTTTTTTAAGATTTGTTATCCTTACACTAACATTTATCTTGGAAGCAGGTGTATGGGTATGTGTACTTGCATACGCATGGGATTACTTGGCTGGCAAATCCTGTTTTCACATTCGCTCGCTGCTGGCGAAGCAGCCATGTGCAAGTACAAGGAGAGAGAGGGCAAGGGAAGAAAAAAACTTACGCTTAACTAAACTGAGTCGAAAGCGGAAATGTCCACAAGACCAGAAACCATTCAAGGGGTGCAGCAGGGGAGGATGTAGTTTCGGAAAAAAGAAATCATAATATTAAAAAAAAAAAATAAGAAAACACTGAAATCCAAAGGAAATACAAAACAACCTGCTGCATGCAGGCAGTAAGGCCTTCGGTTGGACGGACGAACGGCCAATTGCCAGCAGTCCGTATGAAAACAGCAACGCATAAGACACTACTGGCCACTTGAACAACAGTGATGAGCCAAACACTCGACCATAAACAACAAAAAAACCCTCGAACCTTAAGGACTTTTTCTGCTGTAGCTGCTCACCAAAGGACACAAACAGCTTTTACTTCCTTACCAAGAGCTGCAGCAAGGAAAAACTACTAAAAACTCAAAAAACAATGAAAAAAAAAAACAGAACAGCAAATATCGGATGATAAATGTTTGTGCTGTACAAGTGGACTGGTGTATAGTGCTGGCTGCTGTTTGCTGCCAACGCCTCTGCCAAGCGTCCGCATGTGAAATACAAACAAACAACAACCGGAAGTAGACTCCAAGTGCAAATAAGGATAAGGTTGGGTTTTTTCTGCTACTGCTCGATCTTCTCGTCTTAATGCACATTGGGGACTCTCCTACATTTCCCTGTACACTGCACTGTTGTGATATCTGCGATTTTTTTTCTCTTCACTACGGAAGGATGCAAAACGGAAGTTGCGCACAAGGATTTCCTAGAAATTCCCACGATTTATAAGTTCGCGCGAGTTGTACACACGTTTCCTGTGCTTGTTATAAATGGCTTGGGATTTCTGAAGGTTATTACTTGTGATTGTGCAGGAAATTATTGTTAAGCTTGGCCCTGAAATGAAACTAGAAAAAAGGAATTGCTTGAACACTGAGATAAATAATAACTGGAACATGGAAAGGAATTAGCCATTGGAGAAGATCCTTATAAAGATAAAGCATATAATAGGTGGTCACTACCATAGGTGGTCACTACCAAAGAGCTTTGACAATAACTAATATGGGGAAAATTTTCTTTCTATTCCTCAATGGTCATTTGATAACCAAGTCTGAACAGAGTACCGCTGGGCAATACCTCACGGTAAATAAGTTTTATATGACATAAAGTTTGGGCGGGCCGAATTTTATACCCTTTTTTGGAACCTTATAGTAACCCAAAAACACAAATCTGATCAAAAAAAAGAACTTGGGGAAACGCTTCATCAAAAAAGCCGCCAAAACAGGCAACATGGATGTCAGTAAAAATGTATTTAGCAGCCCAAAAGAACTCCCAAACGGATATGTGGGTCTATCGGGACAAAATGAGACTCACAACCAGTAAGAGCGTGCTAAGTTCGGCCGGGCCGAATCTTATATACCCTTCACCCATTAATCTTATATACCCTCGCATTTGTCGAGTTCTATACGCGGTATCTCTTTTAAGACAAACCTAGAATATTGAATAAGAACTGTTATGCTATTGGAGCTATATCAAGTTATAGTCCGAATCGGACCATAAATGAATGCTGAACATTGTATTGTAGACGTCATTGTGTCAGATTTCAATTTATTCAGATAAGAATTGCGCCTTGTAGGGAGCTGTATTAAGCTATTGATCTATTCCGACCATATTAGACACGTATATTGAAAGTCATGAGGGAAGCCGTTGTACAAAATTTCAGCCAAATCGGATGAGAATTGCGCCCTCTAGAGGTTAAAGAAGTCAAAATTTCAGATCGGTTTATATGGCAGCTATATCAGGTTCTATACGGATTTACGCCATACTTAGTACAGTTATTGGAAGTCATAACAAAACACCTGATGCAAGATTTCAGCCAAATCTGATAAGAATTGCGCGCTCTATTGGCTCAAGAAGTCAAGATACAAGATCGGTTTATATGATAGCTATACCAGAATATGAACCGATTTGAATCATAGTTGGCACAGTTATTGGAAGTGATACCAAAACAATACTTGCAAAATTTCAGTTAAATCGGACGAGAATTGCGCCCTCTAGCGGCTCAAGAAATCAAGACCCAAGATCGGTTTATATGGCAGCTATATCAAAACATGGATCGATTTAAACCATACTTAGCGTAGTCGTTGGAAGTGCTACCAAAACGCTACGTACAAAATTTCAATAAAATCGGATAAGAATTGCGCCCTCTAGAGGCTCAAGAAGTCAAGACCCAAGATCGGTTTATATGGCGGCTATATTAGGTTATAGACCGATTTGAACCATGCTTCGCACAGTTGTTGGAAGTGATATCAAAACACTAAGTGCAAGATTTCAGTCAAATCGGACGAGAATTGCGCCTTCTAAAACCTCAAGAAGTCAAGACTCAAGATCGGTTTATATGGCAGCTATACCAGGTTATGGATCGATTTGAACCATACTTAGTGCATGGCATGGTAACTCGCAAATGTCACCAGCATTAAGAGGGGATAACCACCACTTTAAATTTTGTCCGATGTTCCCGTCAGGATTCGAACGCAGGCGTATAGCGTGATAGGCGAACATAGGCTACAGTGTCACGAATTCGATATCTACATTCAGGGCGAAGTGTCCCCACCCTAAAAGATATTAGAGACTTTAAGAAGTCGCAGCGGAGCGGGCCAGGTTTGGCTAGTATATAAACATAGTATAGTCAACTTAGTAAATTAAGCCCACCTTCCTACGATCATATCTTTCCCTTTCTATTTTCTTTTTCTTCCGTGGTTAGATTGCCCTCCTAATTCCATCTCGCGTTTGATACGAAACAATGTTGTTTATTATCTTTGGCTCTGGGTATACTACGATTCTGTCAAATACTAATGCATGAAAATCCTAACCTCAAAAAAATCACCCTTTACAATTTAGAGAATTGATTAATTATTCATCTTACCTCAACAAATTCTAATAAAAATATATAAAATTTTGTTTTTAGAGGATCCCACTGCTATTATTTTGAACATAGCTGTATATGATTCAATTTTTACTGTTTTATTACATTAAAACAAGAACTATGCTTTAAAATCACCCTTTGCTATAAAAGCCTCCATGCTGAGAACTACATACACCCAGAAATTTTCAAGTTAGTCAAAATAAATTGTTTTAAAATGTTTAAAGTCTAACCAAGTCGGCAACGCTATACCTATGGATCATCCTCATACTCCCTCAACATGAAATTCACAAATCCCTTGAGTGCATTCTGTGCAGCATGCATGGCTTTCACAACCTACCACCTTTAAACACAGCTTAAGAAAATCCTTCAAGGAGAAATTTTACTTTGAAATTTAGAGGGGAAATTTGCCACCAAAGCAAAGAAATGCGTTTTGCCAAAATTCATCAGCCATTTACAGCAACAATGCAAATAACACTCATAATGAAAACCATGAGTTTTGGTGAAAAAAAAAAAAATCACAATAACAACAACCTATAAGTAAGAAAAAAAAAACTATTTACCGGCTTTGTTATGAATGTCTTCTTTCTTTGATTGGCATCCACATCAAACAAAAACAAAATTCATTCCTTCTATTGTTGGCAGCAAAGCAAATGAATAACATCCACAAAAAAGCAAACGCACACACACACAGAGTAAAAACAAAAAGAGAGTGGGAGAGTGCAAAGACAAAATGTATGCTCAGAGAGGGATATTGTTATGCTCAATTGAGTGTTAAAGAAAAACATCTGCTCTTTGACTAACCATAGCAAGGCATGAGAAAGAACATAGCCACCCTATTATTTATTGTCTTTCTCCCTCTCTTTCTTTCTAGTGGTGCTTAAGGAAAATGCACTTTACTTTTGAGACTCTTCTCTTTATTATGAGTTAACTAGCAAGTAGGTGTGTGTGTGTGTATTCCACACCTTTTGATGAATGAATGAGCGCATCTCAATGTGCGTTTGCTAATGCATTCCTTGGGGGTCGCGGCAGCAAACGAAGCAACCAAAAACACACGAAACATGTTTAACATTTTATTGCGACCGAGCAGCGTCAACAGAACTTCAGCAAGCGGCAGTTTCAAATTGTAGCTTGAGTGGTAAACGTCGTCGGGTCGTGAAGCCACCGTGAAACAATCTAAAAGCAGCAACTACACATACAACTCTGCTACATTCATTTATTCAAAAAAAAAGAAGTTAATAACGAAGAAGAATTCAAAATACAATTTTCGAAATTGTACGAATATAAAATTCTAAACAAAAACCAAGATAGTGTAATGCAAAAAAGTTTCAAAGTCAAAGAAAGTTTGTAAAAAAAGAAAACTATTTTAAAACAAGAAAAAAGCAAACTATTAAAAGATATATTAAAAATCATTCCCTTTGAAAAGTTATTAAATTGTAAAAAAAGTATTGATATCAAATTCTTAAAAAAAACATTAAAAACGTGTTTGGCAGAGAGGAGTTATAAAAACATATTGTTTTTGTTGTTGACTAGTGCTTGCGGGGAAGGCAAATCAAATTCTTTTGACAATCGTAAATTTGCAATACCGTTATTTTAGGTGTTGTTCGAACAAACCTCACACAACCTCACTCACCATTGCCATCGCCATTACCACCTTCACCTCTGCAGCAGCTTTTTTTCTTTTTCTAATTTTTTTTGGGAAGAAAAAAGCAAAATGTCAAAAAACATGTGCCGTCTGAAGTAACGTGACTATTTTCCCCCCGCCACCAATACCAACACCGCCACCACTCCTCTAACGTTGTCCGTTGTATTATCGTTGTCGTCGTCTATGTTGCGAGATTTGTTTATGCCAACAACGTTGCTACAGAAAAAATGAAGAATTTTAAAAAATCTTATAAATTAATGTTTATATGAAAATTTAATTAAAACAAAAAAATTCTTCATAAGAAAAATCGAAACAAGTGCTTGAAAACGGATTTTGAAAAAAATAGCAAACCAAAAAACACATATACACATACAAACGAAAGTTTTTTGCTACTTTTTACTAAAACCAAAAAAGTAGCCTAATTTTATTTTACAAAAATAAAAATACAAAAAAACACAAATCAGCGGCTGGCTGCTGAATGCTTTTTGGGGCCTGAGAAAAACAAGGATTACCAAAGTTTTTTCCTGCCCATTGAGCTACATCAACAACATCATAATAATCATCATACAAAAAGAAAACTTTAACTCATTGTGTTAAAGAACAACAACAACAAAAAACTCAAAATGCATTGGATTAAATTATTACTAGGAGCCTGTCTGGTGCTCTCAATTATTATCGAAGAGGTAAGTTTATTTATAAACTCAAGTAGGTTTTTTTTTACCACAATAACAAGAAAGGCAAAAAAAACAGCCACCACCAACCACCCTACCACATTGGTTATCAAAATTAGGAATAGGCTACAACAAAAAAAGCACTGTAATAACATTTGTTAGGGTAATTTGATCTTTCTATTCCCCCCCTTCCCAAAAACTATGCATCTCTCTTTCTCTCACTTAGTTTTCAAAGATCGATTATTTGATTGTTGTTGTACACAACCACCACTATACTTCATTCCTTAGTTTTGAAGTAATGTCACTTTATGAGAAAGAGAGATTTTATGCAAAGGGAGGGAATGCAGAAACCAGGGTGGCTAAGCTGTCTTTTTTTGTTTGTTTTTGGGTTAAAAACACATGTGTTTCATATTCGGGTGAGGTTTTTAGCAAAAACTACCTGTATTATCAATGGCATATGCTTCAAGGTGAATCACTTGCTGAAAATTAATACAAAAATAGGATAGAGAATTAAGGAAAAAGGTTTTATAGAAGTTTGTAATTTGGTTTTTATAGTTTTCTTGCAATAAATTTAAAGAAATGTTGTTTGTCTAGATGAAGATGATGCAGCAGGGTAATGGTAAAGCAGTTATTGAGGGTGGCGACATTTTATGAGCCGATGTTAAGGCGTTGCTTGGTGGTGTATCTTCCATGATTTGAATTGAGTTAGTCTGCAATTGATAATGAAATGCAGAAAAACTTTGGCCTTAAGGTGCGGTTCACATTCAACATTGACCCTTAACTAACCTTACAGTAGACCCCATTGCAGTCTGATATCTACTAAAAAACTAAAAATATTAATTAATACATAATTTCATAAATATCAAAAAGGTAGCCGAGGTTCCGGCGATAATGGTTTAGGAAAACGCATTCATTTAGCATCACCCAAACCACAGTCATTATCTGCTAACCTGAAAATACTTTTCTGCCTTTCTTAAGTCTTATTGCCAAAAAGTTGTTATTGGTCTTTTTTCCAACAATTTTAATAGAATTTTATGCGTTTTATCATAACAAGCAAGAAGACAAAAAGTCTGCTATTTGAAGCAAACATTTCTACCACCCTTTCTACAGAGAAAGAAAATTGTTCATGATATTTATGATTTTGTCATAACATTTATGAACAAATTTTTAAAGGCCTCCCAATGAAGCTTCTCTTTCCACGCAGAAAGAAAATTGTTCATGATATTTAAGATTTTGTCATAACATTTATGAACAAATTTTTAAAGGCCTCCCAATGAAATTTTTTCTAAAATGTATAGAAAATGTTTCATAAAACTTCTCTTTTCACACAGAAATAAAATTTTTCATGATATTTATGATTTTGTCATAACATTTATGAACAAATTTTTAAACGCATTCCAATGAGGCTTCTCTTTCCACGCAGAAAGAAAATTGTTCATGATATTTATAATTTTTTCATAACATTTATGCCAATGAAACTTTTTCTCACATTTGCTGCATAAAACTCAAAAATGGGATCAATGGAGCATATCATAACTCAATCATATAATGTATGAAAAGTTTATGTATATTAAGAAAAAATTATATAATTTATGAAAATAAAACATAATTTATGAAAAGTCATGAAAAACTATAAATAGTATGAAAATTTGTTAACATCTAGGAAACGAAATTTCATAGACAAGAAAACTAGTTTTATGTATGGTCATATTCTTAATACTATTTTTTCTATAGGAAATTTTCATAAAATTTATGAACAAAAGTATTTGAAGGACGAATAATTCTTCCGTGTTCTAAGTTTTATTTAATTTATTTGTTTGAAATGAGTTTAACTATACAAGTTTATGTCTATTGTGATACCACAGGAACAGAAGAAGGAAGATGCCTTCTAGTTCCTACCGTTGAACCATCCAGATCGCTTTAAAAAGCCCAATAACTTGCGAATGTTCACATCCGCTAAGATAGGTTCTCAAAGAAATGGAACCTAAAGTGGAACTCTTTCTGGCTGCTAGTGCGGGACACACACACAAATGGTGTTCTATAGTCTCTTCTTCTGCAAAAGTCTTTGTTGGCAATTTTCATCCCTAACTAATGTTGGTGATATTTTTCAAGTCTTCAGTCAAGTTAATCTTCTCTATGAAGTGGTGTGGCTTAGCATTTCCAACTCGACTATGATATCGTGGTGAATAGCACATTTTTTTAAATTTGATATGGTCTGGATCTATATGGGGTTTAAGCAACATTGTCGGTTTTGACCTCGCACGTTTGGTAAAGAATTGGGTTGAACTTTGTATCATAATTCGTTCTTTTTATAACATTATTGAAATCTAAACTTGATTCTTAAATCAGTTATTAAATAACAATAAAGGTTTCTATAGATGTCGTTACTGTACAAAAGAATCTCTTATTCATTATAAATGAATATTTGAGCTTGTTCGCATGAAAAGTATCTTTTGTGAGTTCCACTTTGGTACAATGTACAAATAGGATGGGTTCGGTAAAAGTGGCAATCTTTTACTGACTCACTTAGAAAATTGTTAGTCCATTGTCATACCACAGTAGCGACGGACCAAGGCATATGGTGGGAATCTAACCCACGAGCCCCGCCCTGTCAATCCGAACAAACTACCAACTAGGCTACACGAGGCGCCTATAAATAGCATTACTATCTCCAAAAGCTGACCCCACTATGAACCAATTTCTTAGCCTATAATTAAATTAAGATTTTAGTTTACCATAACCGAGGATATATTTTGAGATCATGAGAAACATTGACAAACATATTTTGAAATATCCCGCAAAACATTTTGAGTTGTACATCTGCTCAACTGCCGATCTGATTAAGAATATCCGTAGTGAAATAGTTGTGACGTTGAAGGCATCATTTTGAAATTTATAGTTCAGAGCTTTGTATAGATCTTGGCATTACCAATTTCTGTGGACATTTCCAAAAAATGAAAAATTCGCCAAATTTTTTTTCTACCACTAACTACTACTACTAAAGTTTCCATGAACTTTCCACTAAGGAACAGGGGATACTTCTGTCATATCAGTGAGTGCAGTACGATTAAAGTTTAAGCCCAACGATTAGGGTCCCCCTTTTTTATAATTTTTTTGTTTTTGATATATAATATTAACATTATTTTTTAATTTTTTTTTTTGTTTTTTGTTTTTTGTATATTTTCTGGTTTTATGAAAATTTTTCTGTATACCTTTATTTGTGTTTTAGTTTTTATATTATATTTTGTGTTTTTTTTATAAATTTTTTTGTGCATATTTTTTAGTTTTCTTTTTTTACTAATTTTGTATATTTTTTTTTTATTTTTTTGATTATTTTCTATTCTATTTTTAATTGTATTATATTTTGTTTTTTTTAAAACATATATTTTTTATATATATATTGTTTTTTTTTATATATATTTTTTTTATATTTTTTATATATATTTTGTTTTGCTTCTTTATATTTTGTTTGTTTTTTTATATTTTTGTTCCTTTTTTTATTTTTTTTTTTTGTTATTTAATTTTTTTTTATTTTTTTTTATTTTCTATATTTTTCTTTATTGTTTTTAATTTTTATATACTTTTTGTATTTTTATATATTTTTAATTTCCTATATACTTTTTATATTTTTATATATTTTTATTATTTTATTTTTATTTTTTTATATATTTTTTAAAAAATTTGTATATGTTGTATTTATTTTATTATAATTTGTTTTATATTATTCGCTTTTTTGGATTTATTTCTTAATTAGTTTATTTATTGTTTTTATTTATTTTTTTTTACTTTTTTCTCTATTTATTCGTTTTTTTTTTCTTTTTTTTCTACCTTCGTGAACATTATTTCTCTATACATTGCCCTTCTTTCAAACCCTCACATATTTTCATAATCCTAAATAGTTTTTATGCTAAACCTTTTAGTGTCAAATTTTATTAATCCTTTTGGCATATTTTTTTTTTTTTTTCTTTGCACTTTTTCGAACAACCTGCTTAATATTCTGCTGCTGTCTACTCTTGGCAGGTTTCTTTAAACATTTTTCAACCACACAAGTCCCAAAAAAAACTACCTCTTGTTTGGCTGTGTGAGTTTTTTTCACTTGCTGCTACGTTGTTGTAGCACTTTAAGAAAACATCTGCTTTTCTTAATTTGTTAATGATATAAGTTTGTTGTGGTTGTTGCTGCTGCTGCTTGTTACTTGAGGTTTTTCATGCTATGTTGTTGTGTTTTTTTGGAACTGGAAGTTTAAGCTTTGCGTAGGTCATCACCATCATGGTCTTATTAAGTAAGTCAAACTGTTCACTCTGTGGGTTTGCTTGTTGCACATATCATTGTCATCAGGCAACAGCCAGTCAGCCCTGACACCACCACCATGGGCAACCAAAATAAAAACATTTGCATGTGTCGCCTCATCCTTGCTTTATTTTAACTCCAGCTTGGTTCATATGCTACAGGAATAAGGCTGCTCCAACAATGTGCAGTCAGCCAACTATACAGTTGGTGGTATGAATTTTTGCCTGCCCTCCTGCTACATACATCTTTGCCATAGGAATGCAAGCAAGCCAGCCAGCTTACTTAATTGTTTCAGCTCATCGTAGTAGAGTATCTTTTTGTGTCTTCTTGGCTTGTTTGGGTCTTGGTTAGAGTGCAAGTTTTTTTTCTCTCTTTTTTGTGACATCAAAAATATCTCCTGCGGTCTTATATCACTTTTTTTCCTTGGTCTTTTTTTTTTTGTTTTACTTGGCAAACAAGCAGGCGGCAGCTGGAACCATGAGTTGATATGGAGATGCGTAGAGTAAAGAAAAAACTAGGAAAAAAAGTTTAAATTTAAATTAAATTTTGCAAAAAAAGGCGTAGTGACAAGGAAAAAACAGATGTTTTACTATAAAAAGTTGGTTTTTTTATGAAGGTAAAAAGCAAAATAGTAATTAGGTTTCAACAAAAATATTTTTGTTACTTAAAATTTATAATTTTTGAAGTTGAACTATTTTGGGTTTTTTTGAAGACTTTCTTTTCCTAGCCTAGTTATGACTTTTTCATATTTTTTCTTTTTATTTCTAATTTAATTTTCAATTTATACTCATTCTAATGTCCTAGTCCCTTCCACTTCCTCAAAATCTTTCTAACATATAACTGCATATCTTCCCTCGATCCTATATCGCAGCATGTGTAACACATACAGCAATTTCTCCCCATTTTCTTTTTTCTCCTCATAACCAACTGGCAATTGTAAGAATTTTTTAATCAAGTCAACATCACCAGTTCTCCTCTATACAGAGGAAAATCATTGCTTTTCATCATCATTATCAAACTCACGTTGGCTTTGTCAAGGGGTTTTGCTTAACCGCCGCCTCTTTGTGCTGTTTGACTTAATTTCACATAACTGTTGATTTAATCATAATTTTTTTCCATTTCTTCATGTTTTTTTTTTATAAATTATTAATGCAGCCATAACCCTAACATACAAAAATAATATGTTGTACATCTACTTAGTACTTACACTTCTTCCTCTATATTTCTTCTTCTGCTGCTACAACAACAATAATCATATGTATATATACTATCCATGTGTGTATAGCTTTACATTTATATGAATTTATAGGTTTTTTCTTCGCTTGTTTGGTTTAAAAAAAAGAAGGTATTTTTTCATTCAACCTGTCACAGGTTTGTTGTTAATTTCAGTTACTTCTGGTTTGTTTGTGATTCAAACCCAGTACCTCACAAAAGAAGTTGAAAAACAATTGAAATATAGGCAAGGAAAAGAGAAAGAAAAACATGGCCAAGAACTGGTATAATGATGAGCTTCAGTGATTTTGCACTCTTTTTTTCTTCTTCTTTTCATATATTTATAGCTTTTTCTTCTTAACTTCAATGTTTTTATATGTGCCGCGAGTTTTTCTATTTGTTTGAATACTCATATGGGTTTTTCATTATTATGAAATTTGAAGAAACAGAGGTTACATGTATGTTGTTAAACAAGGGTTTGAGTTTACTTCTTTGTTTATGTTTATGACATTTTTCATTTTCATATTATTTATGATCTTAAAATAATAAAAATTAAACTGTTTTAACCTGGTTTCGAATTATTTATGACATTGCTTGTTAGCATTTTCGAATTGGACAATATTGGATATATCGAATCATAACAGGTTCTTTGAGGTATTTTCTTCTTTATTCTATAAGACCAACTTGAAATCTTAACTAATTGGAAATCCTTATTCAGGTTCTTTGAGGTATTTTCTTCTTCATTCTATAAGACCAACTTGCAATCTTAACAACTAATTGGAAATTCCAATGAACTGGATTATTCTTATTCAGGTTCTTTGAGGTATATTCTTCTTCATTCTAAAAGACCAATTTGAAATCTTAACAACTAATTGGAAATTCCTAGGAACTGAATTATCCTTATTCAGGTTCTTTGAGCTATATTCTTCTTCATTTTATAAGACCAGCTTAAAATCTTAACAACTAATTGGAAATTTTAAGGAACTGGATTATCCTAATTCAGGTTTTTTTGAGGTATTTTCTTCTTCATTCGATAAGACCATCTTAAATTCTTAACAACTAATTGGAAATTCTAAGCAACAGGATTGATTGTCCTTATTCGTGTTCTCTTTGCATTTTCTACTTGGAATTTGTCTAACTTGGTTTTTCATTAGACCATCCTGAATACCTATCAAACAATTGGGATTAGTTGCATGTGTTTGTCCTCTTTTTAACTAGAAATAAAATGATTTAATGATTTGTATGCTCCAGTTCCAAATCTGATTTCATTGCCGTCAATATGATTCAACGTTGTTATTACTACCCATTAAAGTTGGAATCATGTTGGATTCCAACTGAAAGATCACGAGGTATTAAAAATAATTAAATCATTCTTGAATTTCCTTCAAGAATTCCTTATATCTTATTAGCCTATTTAGTTTAATGTTTTTAATATCTTATGTTTTTGTTCATAAACCAAGAATAAAACTCTTCTTTCCTTTGCAGAATTTCAGTTTGAAAAATTTTGCTCAGTATTCCTTCGAAAACCTAACATTTACCTTGGAAAAATCTTTCATTCCATTCTAATTGAAGTTAAAAGTATCCGGGTATTAATAATAAAAGAATTCTTTTTCATCCATTTGGGGAGGAACTTTCTTGTTTTTGTCTGTAATTGAGAATTTTTTAATTCTTAAACTTAAAAAGATAGATAAACTTAAATAAACTCATAAACAAAAATTTACAAAGAAGTTTTTTTTACCCTAGAGCGAATTCTGTGACTTCAATCAATGTGAAAAACAAAAACTTCCTTACCAATTTCCTAAAAAAAATTTTTTTGTTATTGGCTTACATTAGAAAAACCAAAATAACTTTTAAGCAAAAATTACATTAAAAACAAATCTTTACCAATTTATGTTAAAAATTCTCTACCAATTTCCTTAAAGAGATTTTTTTATTGTCTTAAATAGAAAATTTAAAATTTTTCAAATATTAAAATAGGCACATTTAAGCCAAAATTACCTTAAAAACAAAAACTTCCCAATTTGTGTTTAAAATTCTTTTGTTTTTAATTTTCCAAAGTGAATAAACCAAAAAACAACCAAATTCCTTCAAGATTTTGAATGGTTAAACCAAATTAACTCAAACAGAAATTTCTTGAAGCGAATTTTTTTTATCATAGGAAAAACCCCTTAATTCCAATCAAAATGTCTGCAAAGTATCCAAACATTACTATTTTTGAAAGAAATATAGATTTTCATCGAAAACAAAAATTTCCCTTAAAATTTCCCAAAAGGAAAATTTTTTATTTTTGTCTTAAATTGAAAAATTTTCATTTTTCAAACAAAAAAACTAAAGATAAACAAGAATAGCATCAAAAACAAAAATATCCCTTAAGGGAAATTTTTAGTTTGTGTCTGAAATTGTCTTTTTCTCATTCCCCAAAGTGACCAAACCCAATAAAAACCAAATTACCACAAAAACAAATATTTCCCCAAAAGGGAAATTTTTTGATTTTGTATGATATTGACATATTTTTACATTTTAAACTCATAAAATATATAGAAAAAGTTGAAACACCACTAAAAACAAAATTTTCCATTAAAAAATAATTGATTTTTGGGTTATAAATCGCAACCACCACCGTTTGGTAATAATTTATTGTTGCATTTTCATTTTAAAATTCTTGTAAGAATTTGTAAAATATGTATATAAGAACAAAAATCAACCAACTAAATTTCCAATACAGTCTTATAAGAATACTATTTTCTACATATGTACCTATGCATGTTTGAAATATGTATACCAAAGTGGGTTTTAGTGCTAAGGAAGACGATAATTGTTGAAGGTCAAAAATTTTTTTTTTTTGTAAATATTACAAAGTGATTTTCTCTTTAAAATTCAAATTTTTTAGAGGTTGGTATTTTTTTATTCATATTGGCAAAAAATGGGATTTTTATTTTTCATAAATTGTATTCATTATATTTCAATTTTTTTTTAATTTTTTAATTCATGTGAAAATAACTAATAATCAAATTTCCATCAATAAGCTGTCACTTAACATTCCTCCTTTTGTACATCTCATTACTTGTTTTCTTCCCATTTCTCTCTCACCACAATAATGTCCAAATTTTATATCCACAATTCATTAAAGAAAACCCCAGCATTTGCCAAAAACAAAATACCAGTCCCCATGTACCTACCTACCTACCCATACAGCTGTTCTTTTCATCCTGCTTCATTTATAACTGCTTCAATAGCTTGGGGGCCTTTTACAAAAAACACCGTTGATATTGCAATGAATGATTGTGAGAGACAATCAGCAAGAGCATGAGAGAGCAATTCAGAGATTCTTTAGCCCAAAGAGAGCCAGCTAAGTGTATAATTTAATCATATGAAATTGAAAACTTGTTTTTCATCATGTGTTTTTCCTTCCTTCATCTCATCACCAATACACCGTATCGTCTGCTTTGGGCTTTGCCAAGTTTTATTAAACTCTGGTTTTTTGCAATAGCAATACTGCAGCAAACAAGCCATGCCATGCCACCACCACCATTACCATCACTTGATGGTAAAAAAGAGAAGAAAGAAACAACAACAAACGCCATGAATATATTGCTGATACTACTCTTGGTTGGTGGTGTAGCAGCCAGCCAGTCATCTATATGATCATCGTCTTCATTATGACTATAACGATAATGAAGTTGAAGATACACCACCAGCAAGCAAGCACCTCTTTCTTAACTCTAGCATGAGCTAAGTATTTTTTCTACGCCACAATCGTCCGACTAACTAACCATCAGTTTTAACAGAGAGTTACTCATTTGCAGTGGATGAGAAGAGAGCCAGTTACCGGGCTCGTGTTTTTTTCCATATTTTTAGATGGCTGGCAACAAAAACAACATCACCATCATCATTATTGCCTTCAACGTAATAATGACGACGTTATATGCCAGTGTTTGTTTGCTGGTAATAATGATGATGATAATGACGACGATCGTCATCAATGTATATGTATGTTGACCGGCAAATCGTATGCCGTGGGAAACAATTCGGTTTTACTTGAAACATTTTTTTGTTGTTGCTGCTGTTGTCTTGCCATTGTTGTTGCTGCTGCTGTAGATGTGGCTGGCTGTTGTGTTAAAGCTTTGTGTGTGCTTAAGCCAAAGCAGCGCAATATGACGATGTTGAGTTAGAGCATTGCCTGTGTTTTTGTTGCTGGATCACTTTTGTTGGTATGTCTGTCCGTCTGTCCGTCTGTCTGTCTGCCTATCTGACTCTTTGTATGTCTGTCCGCCTGCCCGTTTGCTGTTTAGAGCAGTAATGTATATAGCAAAGTATATCTTGTGTTGTTGTTTTTGTTCTGTTTTTTCCTCTACGTATTTTGTTTTGTTTTGTGTTTTTTGTCCAACATTTTTTTTCTTTTCTGTTTTTAGCCTTAAATCGAGGAGTTTTACACATTTTTCTGCTGCATGTTTTTTTTTTTTTGTTATTGTTGGCTAGTGGTGTTCTAAAGTTAATGCTGACTGTGGTGTGCTCTTAAGGTTGTTTGGTAGTTAGTCGTCTCTCTGTCATCGTTCGTCTTAGCCTTAGCCAATGTTGCCATCCGTTCACATTGTTGTTACTGTTGTTGTTATTTGTAAGCACCGGGAAAAGGGGTGTTGTGTAGCTTCTTTTAGCTCAAAAGCCTTTTGGCTATGATCTTTATGGTTTAATACAGATTTCGTTTTTGTTTTTTGGTGGTTATTTCTTTCAAAGATTTTTGTTTTGTTGTTGCTGGGGTAACACCAGCGCTTTGACTGTTGTTGATTTTCGTTTTGTTGGTCCATAGAGACAACGATGATGCTTAAGGTTGGGAAATTGTTAATGATTCATGGTGATTTTTGTTTAAGCAGTTCTTTGTTGTTTTTTTTTTTGTCGTGTGTAAAGATTTTAAACCTTTTTTCTATGGATGATTTTGTATGAAGTTATTTGGTACCTAGTTTTTAAACAAAAGAAAACAGAAAAGAACAAGACTAGCGCCAGCTATTTAAGTGGATGTATAGAAAACGAGATTAAAAATCTCGCAAGGCAAATTTGTTTAAATGGAATATTAAAATATGAATAAAGGAGTTTGTTTTTTTTTTTTTTTTTAATTAAAATTCTTTAAAAACTTTGAAATTTTTACTTTTATTAAAAGTCCTTAGTTAAAATTTTCTATAAAACAAACACAAATTTTCTCAAAATGGAATTTTTTGGTTTTTGCTTGTTAAGTTTATTAAGATTTAAAATATTTTTCAAATTGGTAAAGAAAACAAAAAATTTCCTTTAGAAACAACAATTTTCCTTCAAGGTAAATTTTTGTTTATGTACGAAAATAAAAAATTCTTTCATATATGGTTTTACTAGTTAATCACCTATAATTTTCAATGAAAAACAAAAATTTCACTAAAATTTCCCAAAAGGGAAAATTTAGATTTTTGATTTTAATTCATCGGGGCGTGTTAGTCAAGTGAACCTATAAAGTTATTTTTCAAATAGGCACAAAAATAAGAATTTCCCTTTAAGGGAAATTTTTGTTTATGTACGAAAATAAAAAATTCTTGCATATATGGTTTACTAGTTAATCACCTATAATTTCCAATGGAAAACAAAAATTTCCCAAAAGGGAAATTTTTGGTTTTTGCTTGTAAATCGTCGTGACGAGTCAGAAAAGAGTGCCTATAAAGTTATTTTTCAAATAGGCACAAAAATAAAAATTTCCCTTTTAGGGAAAATTATTATTTAAATTTTTGGTATTCTATATTGGGTGGTGATCTTTTCTCACTTCTCGAATGGTTGAAATTCCTTTTTTGAATTAAGTCATTAACGTTGTTATTACTTATTTACACATGGCTAAAGTGTGTAAGCGTATGCTTTTCTACTTTATTGTTATTATGATTTTTTTTCTTATAACCACTTTGGCTGCTGCTCCATTTGGCTTTGTGGTGTTATTGTTTTTTTCCCCCTTTTGTTGTCGTTTTTATATAGAGCGCACACAATTAAATTGTCATTTTCTTGTTGTGTTTATAAGTCGGACTTTTTTTCCTCCTAACTTTGAGACATGTGTCTGGTTTTTTTTTTTTGGATTTTTTTTAACAGTTATAAACGTCTTGGCGTACTCAAGTGTATTTAACTCTTTTAGACCATTTTTAGATGTAACTTTCGGCTTGTAGGCCTTTTTCTGTTCGAAAAAAAAACAACAAATCCCCATAAACACTTGTTACCTTTTAGATGCTACAATGTTGGGGTTTCTTGTTGTTGGCCTGATGAAATAAATAAATAAATATTCCCTCTAGTGTTGACGTGCTTAACCGTATACGGTTTAACTTAATTAACCATTTAAATGGTTTTTGTTTTGTGTGTGTCCGTGTGCGTGCGTGTGTGTGTGTGTGTTTTTTCTTAACACAAGTGTCATAATTACTTTGGGGAGCAAAACGCAATGCAATGTTATAAGGCTGCCCCTCTGTCGTCACTGTCATTTTAAATCACTTATCAAATTGAAATTCATTTATATTCCATGTCGGCCATTGGCTGTTGCTTTCGTTTCGTCTCGGCCAACAACAACAACAACAAAACAAGTCTGCTGGCAAAATTGAATATGCAGAATTTCGATCTTGATTAGTTAGACAGACATCTTTATAGCACTTGGTTAACATGGCAGTGAATCGATGTTTTGCTTATATATGGAAGAGCTTTAAGCGAATTTTAAATGAATCTCAAAGGAATTACAATAATTTACACATTTTTGTTGCCGTAAACAATATGTTTTATATTTTTTGTTTTTATTTTTCCCGTTCTCTGGCTTAATTAACACCAATTTGGGAAATAATTTATTAGCCATAACATTTTGCCTGTTTTGTTATTGGTTTTTATCTGCCATGCCAAAAGATGTCATTTAATAATTTAATGAAATTTAACAAGGTTTTGTTGTTGTTTGAAAACAAAAAATCTGAAAAAATGGGTATTCTCAAGTTTGGCAAGCAGAAGATTTCGGTTATTCTTTCATCTTGAGTTGGGCATGGTTTCTCTTCTTAAACTTTGCTCTCTGCTTTTAAATGAGGGTTTACAAATCTTGCCAGGAATTCCTGGATTCTATGGTGTCTTTTTCTCTCTGTTTAAGTTGCTTGAAATAAATTCTTACTGTTAGGAAGTCTGCCTCTGCCTTCGTGGACATTGTCATCTGTGATGCTGTCTGCCTTGCATGCTGTGACTAAGACCACAATGACTGTGGTGTTGTGTCTGGTAGCTCTGTGGAGTTTGTTTCATTGTGCCTGGCTCGCCTTCTCCCTCACCTCCTCCTGCTGCGACTGTTTGGCGATTTTGTTGCAGTTTTGTAGCATTTTTGGTTAAATACCACATTGAAAGATTTATCGTCTTGTTGCAGAAGCTGGAATTTTTCTTTTCCAAGACACGCCAAAGACTTGAGACAACAACAACAACTTGCATTAGCCATGTGTCTGGCAATGTTGCTGCTGCTACTGCTGAGACCAAAAGAAAAATTTGAGAAGATCTTTAAGTTTGAAAAAAAAAAAACACATTTAATATCATTTATATACACAAGGAAACCGAAAGTTTTTTGTTTTACGATAACACTCCACAAAAATAATTCTTTAATATGACTAATTTTTCTTTTATTTTTTTTTCATCTTCTTTCAGGTTCAATCATCCGGCTTATTTGAACTGCGTCTGAAATATTTCAAAAACGATTATGGCAGGGATAGTGAAGGCAACTGCTGTAGTGGTCAAACGGATGCGGCGTCGGGCAAATGTATTGGCGGTTGTAAAACCCGGTTTCGCGTGTGTCTAAAACATTATCAAGCGAAAATCGATACCACCTCACAGTGTACGTACGGTGATGTGGTAACACCCATTTTGGGTGAAAATTCCGTAAATCTAACCGACTCGCAAACGCTGCAAAATAAAGACTTTTCAAATCCCATACAATTTGCCTTCAATTTTGCTTGGCCGGTAAGTCTAACAAGAATTTAAAAAAAAAATAAAACATTATTCCAAGTTTAAAAATAAGGAAAGTTTATTTTGGTTTTTTCTAATTTGGCATACAAAGCAGCCCGCCAGCCAGCAGGCATAAACAAAAATAACCCAATTTTACATTTTACAAACGACACATTAATGTTGGGGATTTTCTGGTTTCCCAACCACAAAAAAAAAAACAACGAAAAACTCTTCTAACACACACAAATAGTATTGACAATAATTTTGAAAGCATTTTCTGCTGCTTGCTCTCTACCGAGTAGCAAAAGATCATTAGACCTAAAAGATTTGTGGCGTTGTCAGCTAAATTTAGCTAGAAAGTCAGACCACATATATTTTCCTCCCCCCCCTCCTCTCCTTGAACGCATTAAAACTCCCCAAGTCATAGAATGTGGGTAATTTGTTGAGTTCTTTCCTTCCCTGATTTTATTTATTGCAATCTCTGAATTTTGCCAAGAAATCATAATTGCTCCCTTACAGATAGTTTTTAAGGGGTACATATTTATCTACTTAAATGATAAAAATAGATTTTCACATTTTTTTTCTAGAATTTTTTCCTCTTTTTAATTTTTCGAAAAAAAACGTGTGTGGTGTCCTTGTAGTATCTTCGTTTTGTTTTTGCCTTTGGCTCATAAAAAAAAGCATATGCCCTTTTATAAGTCGTCATAAGCAATGTGTGGTGACTTGCTCTAGAGTAGTGTGTGTGATATGTAATATTTGCACCAGCATTTATCAATTTTTGTATGTACATGCATACATACGCATCCTTACTTGGTGTGTGCTTGTGTGTTAGAGCCTTACGGCTCTGGGGTTGAAACATATAAAAATATCAGCATATTTTTAAACATCTGTCAGCTATTAAGCAAACGTAACTGACTCTGACTCGCTGTTGTGGACGAGCTCGACGACTGACTGACTGTGCGCCTTTGTCGTCAACATTTTGCTTCACAAAATTGTGGTGGTAATACTAGCGCGTGCGCGCATTTATAATGTAAATATTTGAAGTGACACATAATGTGTTTAAAAAATATACCATATTTCAACCCTGTTTTCCTGCAATTCGAACAGGGAGAGTCAAACGAACAGGCGAACGAACGACCACCACCATTTCAAGCAAAGGAAAAATACGTTACTTTTTTTGTTCTGGAATGGAAAAACAAAAACGATTTATTTAAGAAAAAAAATGAAGACTAGAAGAAATAAACATTACTTAGAAGAAAAGGTAAAACAAAAAATTTCCCCAAAAATTTCCCAAAAGGGAAATTTTTCAAAATTGCTGTCAAACCATTTGTTTAGGCGTGTAATAAACGAAAATGTTAAAAATTTTGTAATAATTCAATAAACAAAAATTTCCCTAAAAGGGAAATTTTTATTTACCACAAAATTTTAAGTTTAAACACAATTTTAGCAATATTTTTGATCAATATATAATTTTTCATTGAAAACAAAAATTTCATAAAAAGGAATTTTTTTAAATTGCTACCAAACCATTTGGTTAGGCTTGTAAGCAACAAAAATGATGGAAATTTTAAATTTCTTTGAAAAACTAAAATTTCTCTTAAAGGGAAATTTTTATTTACCACAAAATTGTAAGTTTAAACACAATTTTAGCAATATTTTCCATCAATATATAATTTTTCGTTGAAAATAAAAATTTCCCTAAAAATATCCCAAAAGGGAAATTTTTGAAAAATGCTGTGAAACCATTTGGTTAGGCCTGTAGCAAAAGAAAATGTTAAAAAAGTTGAAATACTTCAATAAACTAAAATTTCCCTTAAAGGGAAATTTTTATGTACAAAAAAATTTTAAGTTTAAACACAATTTAAGCAATATTTTCGATCAATATATAATTTTACATTGGAAACAAAAATTTCCCCAAAAATTTCCCAAAGGGAAATTTTTCAAAATTGCTGTCAAACCATTTGGTTAGGCTTGTAACAAACGAAAATGTTAAAAATTTTCAAATATATCAATAAACTAAAATTTCCCTAAAAGGGAAATTTTTATTTACCACGAAATTTTAAGTTTAAACACAATTTTAGCCATATTTTTGATCAAAGTATAATTTTTCATTGAAAACAAAAATTTCCCTAAGAATTTCCCAAAAGGCAAATTTTTCAAAACTGCTGCCAAACCATTTAGTTAGGCTTATAAGCAACGAAAATGATGGAAATTTTAAATTTCTTTGAAAAACTAATATTTCCCTTAAAGGGAAATTTTTATTTACCACAAAATTTTAAGTTTAAACACAATTTTAGCAATATTTTTGATCAATATATAATTTTTCATTGAAAACAAAAATTTCCCTAAAAATTTTCCAAAAGGGAATTTTTTTAAAAAATGTTATCAAAACATCTCGTTAAGCTTAGAAAAATGAAAAAATAGGAAATTTTTAAATTTCCTCAAAAAACAAAAATTTCCCTTAAAGGGAAATTTTTTACTTACTTGGAAATTTTAAGTTTTAACATTTTTTTTAGTATAGTTTATTAAAGCAAAGTTCTTGCCAAAACGGAATTTTGCTTTTAAATTCTTAAAAATGTTGAAATTGTTTACATACTCTAACAAATAGCAATTATTCTTTTTTGTTTCAAGCATTTTTTTTCTAAAGCTCAAGTGATGGTAAACAATTAACGCTAGTTTGATTATCAGGAATTTTTGTTCATTTTTGAAAGGTGCAAATGAAGTTTTTAATTCAAGTATGTTTAACAAACTTATTGAAGCTTCAAATCATGGCAAAATTCATGCATAGGCCTTATAGGGTATATGGGTATATTTGTGTGTGTGTGTTTGTTGTATTCTGTGGTGTTGGTTTATGTGGTGTGGAAAAATAAACAAAATGGAATATTATTGATTTTAGGGGCTTGACAGGAAATGCAACAGACAGACAATCATCACAAAACTACAAACCAATCAACGACTAGGCATCAAATGAACAATAAATGCAAATCCCAAAGGTTTGCCAACATTTGTTGTTGTTGGCAATTGCAGATTTCTTTCTTTGTTTCATGTCACAATTGTGTGATTTTAATGGAAATAACGAAGTACACACACACACACATTCACATATTCACCTACAATTGCATGGCAAGTCATTCATTTATAAAATATTTCGCAAAAACAAATTTTAATTTTTTCAAAAAAATGATCGCGTGTTTCAAGATGCTATATCAATGCGTCAACATCTTTAAATGAAAACTGCAACCATGAAGTGCAGGAAGAAAATGAACCAAAGACAGCAGGAGCTTTAAATTATCAATGACACTAAAACAACAGACAGCAACAGTGCAGTGTAGAGCAACAAGCAAGTCTTCAGTCCAACAAAAAGTGGAAGCAGAAGAAGTTACAGGCCCAACGACCAGGCAGCCAGCCAGCCCTGTCAGAGACAGTTCTACCGACAGTTGTAGTCTCTCTCCCTTTTCAAACTGTTGCTTCACAAAAACCGAGACATTAACAACTGAAATCGAATGGCAGACGTCGTTGTAGCAAACTAACAATAACAACAACAACAAAATGGCAAGTACGACGACTGCCATGTAAATTATTTTTAAATACACTTAAGAGTAAAGTTCAACGGAAAGATTTCGTTGTTGTACTCCTCCTGTGTTCCATAGAACCCAGGAGCAAAAACACCCCACCCCATCAGCTTGGCATTGCTGCTGCATTGTAGTCATCATTTAAGGAACAACACTTGGCGTGTAAGACTCTGAAAATAGCATCCATGGCTTGGTGGTGGTGGTGGTGTCGGCATTCCAACCAAAATACTACTTGGCAACCAAACGCCATCATCCTCCTCAGCGGCTAATACATTCAACCATCCATCCATTCATCTATCCTCCCATGCCAACCATGTCAGGGTGGCAAAATGCAAAGCAAAAAAAAAAGGAGCAGACTATAAATAAGCCTGATAAAGGGCTATGCTACTAAATCTGTTTAGATTTTAGGTCAAGGAATTTAATTAGAGAAAACCAGGGACGTGCTAAAGGAGTTTAAGGCACGTGGTGGTTTCTTTTTCATAATTTCCACATAACTGACAAACAAGCCTGAAATTAAAGTAGCATTTGCACATGCGCTGCATAAATTACTCAAAACTCTAAACAAAATCACCCCTAAAAAAACTCTGACATGGTCTAAACCTATGAATTTGAAGACTAATGATGACAATGCAAACGCATGGAAAGGCATGAACTTGGCTTAAGCTAAACTTAGGAATTTCTCTTCAGGAAACAAACAACATGTTATTCTTATAGACATTAAAAGACGTTACTCTGTACTAAAAAAAACTCTAAAAAACGCTAATCATTATGTGTACAGGCAAGAGCCCCTTTATGGAGCGTAAAGCTTGAGTGAATTTGTTTGTTAAGTTCATTCCTTGTGGCGGCTGGCTGGTGTAGTGCAACGGTTAAAAAAGTTAATGGCTTCTGGTATCTGCCTGCCTTCTCAAACTACCTGTAGTGGTTGTAAATACATATAGTGTAGTAACTATCAACATCTACATACCTTACCTACATATATGATAATGTTAATGCTTGCCATAATATGGCTCTTGCATTTTTCTGTATATATAATAGAACTTTAAACAATTTTCACTCAAGCGTTTATATTTCATCAAGTAAAGTTATTTTGTTGCCATACAACAACAACAACGCAAACAACAACTACACTTGATATTCTTTCTTTATGCTTCCTCTTCCATCAGCACTAGCCTAGCATGACACCCCATACCTCCTTTGTTTGGTTGGGATCTCTTCAATAAACCGATCATGATGTCTGAATTTTTTGGGTTCTTACGAAAAACACGTGCTATTCGCTTTTGTTCCACCATACACACCAAAAAAAAGGGGGAGTTTTTCTTTTGTTTTCTCTTCAGGTTTTCCCTCATCTTGTCTTTTGTTCTTAAAGAAAATTAATTCAAGCTTAACGAAAGGAAATAGCATTTTTTGTTTTTTTTTTTTTTAAATTTTATTTCTGTCTGTTTATGGCTATGCTATTTTTGCTACAATTGCTAGGTGACAATTATTTTACAAAGTATGATTGGGAGCAAAGAGAATTATTTTTAATGGTTTTGTGGAATCGAAGAAGACAGAGAGATATATTTGTAGCTTAAAATTGTGAAAAACATTTTTTGAAATTTTTTTTATTGGCGAAACCAAAAAACTTCCTTAACTTATTTAAAAATAACTTGCCAATAGTTTTCATAGAAGTCCCATATTGCATAAAAGTAAAACTCCAAAATGTTGGACCTATGAATAGTCCTTCCGTTTGCAATTTTTTACATGTCTTTTTGCTATAGTTTTCATTTGAGTCCCATATTATAAAGCTTTGAAAGTCACAAGTTACAAGGTCCCATAGATCCTTGCTGGAACCACATTCTCGAAAACTAGTTTAGACTAGTTATGACCGAGTCCCATGTTCGCTTGAAGGGGTTTTATGATAGGGCGTTCCTCTCTAATCACTACTTGTGGTAATAACATTCCTTTTTTGTTGAAAGTGTTTTAGGGTGGGGCGTTCCCCCTAATCACTACTTGTGTAATAACATTTCTTTTTTGGTGGTCAATTTAAGGTTGCAGACTCAAATTTGCCCCTGTACTCCTTCGTGGGACTTTATTTTTATGTGTTCCTAAAATGTTTGAAAACTACTCCCCCATACCTTTCATTTCAGTCCAATATTGTTATGATCAGGATACATGCCCTCGTGAAAGGGTTTTAGGGTGGGGCGTTCCCCCTATTCACTACTTATGCAATAACATTTCCCTTTTTGGTAGTCAATTTAAGTTCGCAGATTAAATTTGCCCCTTTACTCCTCCCTAGGACCATATTTTTATGTGTTGCTTAAATATTCGGGAAATCTATTCTCCCATACCTTTCATATAAGTCGTATATTGTTGTGATTGGGATACATGTCCTCGCGAAAATGTTTTAGGGTGGGGCGTTCCCATCTTATCACTTAATCACTACTTGTGTAATAACATTTTTCTTTTTTAAAGTCAATTTAAGGTCGCGGACTCAAATTTGCCCCTTTACTCCTTCCTGGGACCATATTTGTATGTCTTGCTTTCATATTCGAGAAAACTAATCTCCCATACCTTTCATTTGAGTCGCATATTGTTGTGATCGGGATACATGCCCTCGCGAAACGATTTTAGGGTGGGGCCTTCCCCCTTACCACTGCTTGTGGTAATAACATTTCTCTTTTTGGTAGTCAATTCAAGATCGCAGACTCAAATTTGTTCCCTTACTCCTCTTTGAGACCATATTTGTATGTGTTCCTAAAACGTTTGAAAACTATTCTCTCATATCTTTCATTTGAGTTCAATATTGTTGTAATCGGGATACATGCCCTCGCCAAAGTCTTTTAAGGTGGGGCGTCCCTCTTTGCCACTTAACTTCTACAAGTGTAGAATCTTGCTTTTCAAAACTTGCCCATTAACACCTCTTTGGGGAGAAATTTTTTACTAGGCATATTACCTTTTTATCCTTTTAAGGTGGGGCGTCACAATTTGGGATACATGACCGCGCGGAGAGGTTTTTGGGGTGGGGCGTTCGCCTTCATTCATCACTTTTACTTGGGTGATTATACTCTTGTTTTTGGATTGCTGATATTCCCATCGTGCATTACATAGAGCCATAGGATACAAGACTTCAAAGACCCTTCACTTTATATTTTTGTGCTTCTTCATCATGCTCATTTGTTAAGAACACATCATCCCAGAACACACCATAGGATACAAGGCTTTACTTTTATTTTTGTATTTCTTCATCATGCTTATTTGTTATGATCAGAACACATCGCCGCTTGAGGTTCTAGGGTGGGGCACCCCTCCCTCAACCTCTTGACGTTCTAGGGCGGGGCACCCCCTCCCTCAATTGTTCCTTAATCCCTACTTGAGGGGTGATTTTTGTTTTAGGAGGTACTCTTTGTTTCCAAATAAAAACGCATTAAAAACTTTTCCGAGAATTGGCATTTTCTAAAGTTGAATATTGCAAAGGCGGGGTTTTACAATTTCCCTTCAAATTGATGTTTACACCCTTCTCTATAGGATAACTACCCCATTGGTAGTTAGTAATAGTGTTTTCGGCAATAGCCTCCAATGTTTTCAATTTGAGTTCCATATCATCATCATCAGATCACACGCTCTCTAAAGGGGGTTTCAGGGTAGGGCGCTCCCCCTAGTTGTTTGATCACTACTTGGGTCTTGTGGGTGAAAAAGAATTTTTGCGAAGTTGATCTAGCAAAGTCTTCCTTAGAGGAAAATAGGGTATCATCTACCCAAATTTTGTGCAAATAGTTGGTTGAGATTGGAGGCCACCGTAGCGCAGAGCTTAGCATGTCCGCCTAAAACGCTGAACGCCTGGATTCGAATCCTGGCGAGGCCATCAGAAAAAATTTTCAGTGGTGGTTTTCCCCTCCTAATGCTGGCAACATTTGTGGGGTACTATGTGAGGTACTATAAAAGGAGGCCCCTTATCATTGAGCTTAAACTTGAATCGGACTGCACTTAATTATATGTGAGAATTTTGCCCCTGTTCCTTAGTGGAATGTTCATGGGCAAAATTTGCAGTTGGTTGAGATTGGAAATGGACCAAAACGAGCAATGTTTTGGATATAGCTTCCATATAATCTGTTCTTCAGATTTGACTCCTTAAGACACAGATTTGAGCCACTAATTCTCTTTCATTCAACTTCTTCAGCTACTGGAATGACGCATTCCTATCCAATTTGCCTGAAATTTGCCATGTGGTTTACTTTTACTTCTTATAGTCTATATGCTTTTCACTTTGGAAATATTTTAAATAAGTTGTCATGTCTTAATTCCTTTTATGGCGTTTCTTTTCTTAAAGTTCATTTTTCATGTATACCTTGTCTAATTTATATGCATTAGCAGTCATTAATTTTAGTTTTATTTCTGTCATTTAAAAATGTATTATCTTGGTAACAAACTAGCTTTTCATCGCCCCCGCGATGGTTTGGGCAAACAGCCAACACTACAAATGTTGTGTTATTGGTGGTTGCATCAATTTCCAAAAGATGTTGCGTTTTAGAGGTACCACAACCCACACCAGAAATTGTTTTTTTTTTTTTTCATTTTTCATTTTGCGAGGGGGTTAATTTTGTAACGAAGAAAAACGAAAGTTTTTCTTTAGCTTCCTTTAAGATATTCGATAAATTTGTCATTAGTTGCCTGTAATCTGTTTACAATAAACCCAAAAACAAGAAGAAAAAAAACAAAAACTTACAAACTTTTACCATCAGCCAAAACACCTCTGCATTTTTTATTGCTATTTTGCTGTTGTTTTATTTATTACACACTGCCGACGCGCCACCACCACCACCACCACTGCTAGCAACTGCATGTTGTTGTTTAATTTTCATGTTATGTTGTAAGTCTGGTTTGCTGTGTGGTGTCATCTTTGTCAGAGACTTGGTCCAATAGATTCACATGCATAACTTATACTTTCAATACACAATACCACTACGCATACATGCAGACATACATACAGACAGACATAGAGACAATAATACCTGACTGTCATATATATGTATACCATATAGTAGACCCCCACTCTATCCATAGTTTTCTATTACTACTCTGTAATCAAGTGTGAATTGAGGGCGCGTTAGAGTAAAGCTTTGTTTTTCTTGCTGTTGTTGTTTTGGGCATTTGCATTTAAAATGCACAACACACTTGGCAAACGGCAAACGGCATACGCTTTTGGCTGCTGGTAATGGTGCGCCTGCGCATCTCTTGGCTGGCCAGCCATTGATTATAAGCAACAGCAGCTACTGCTATCACTGCCACCACTTCCACGACAATGAGAAACATGCATTTGTTATGAGTTTGATTAGTCTTGCTTTTGTTTTTGACTGGCCTTATGTAGGCGTTGTAACAGTGTTGTTTGAATTTTGTAATTTTTTAGTTGTGTTTTTTTTTCCTCTCGAAGGCGTTAAAAATTTACATAAATTAATTTTTCTTCTTTTTTGGATTTAACTTAATTTTTACATTAATAATAACATCTTCCTCGTTTTTTTTTTTATTTTGTTACAGGGTACCTTTACACTAATCGTGGAGGCTTTGCATGATACCAACAATACGGCCAATGCTCGTTCAAGCAGTAAGTATTTTATGAATATCCTTTAGTTTTGTTTTTTAGCCCATAATGATTATTACAACAATATCCTTTTTCCTTTCAAGAGCCCATTGGGGGGGTTTTTCAACACCTTGTCCTATGTGTTTTTATATAGATATCCTTTTTAAACCATATCCTGCTTCCGCTTATAATCCTGTTTTTTTTTGCCTTTAATTTTTGTAAGCCCTTGTCTCTTTCCTTCTTATTATCTTGTTTTTTTTTTCTTCAATATTCTGTTTCTTCTTGTAATATAATATGTTTTCATGCTATTTTTTCAACTTAATTCTTCTACTTTTTAGTTGACACTTGTGCCTTATTTTGTTTTGTTTGGTTTTATGCACTGGCCTTTGTTTTAAATTTCCGGCCTGTGTTTGGTTTAGTTCACCTATTGTTGTGTGTATAAGGCTGCTGGGTTTGAAATATCTTGTTTCAGTTTTGCACTTACATATTTCAATGAAACTGGAAGAAAAGAAGAAGAACAACAAAATAAGGGGCTTGGTTAAGCCATTCAGCGTGGTTTACAGAATATCTAAAAAATAATTTTTTTAGTTTTTTTAATATTTAAAAAAAAAATTATATATTTTGATTTTTTTAAATTTGTTTTAATTTTTCAGATTTTTTTTACATATTTTTTAGATTTTTTTTTTAAATTTTTTAGATTTTTTTGTAATGATTTTTTTTTTAATATTTTTTATTTATTAAAAATTTCCTTAATTTTTTTTATTTATTAAAAATTTCTTTAATTTTTTAAATATATTTTTTTTATTAATTTTTTTTTTTAATTTTTTTGTTAAAAATTTCTTTAATTTTCTTTTTTTTTTTGTTAAAAATTTTCTTTAATTTTTTTTCTAAATTTTTTTAAGTTTTTACTTCGTTTTTATTATTATTTTTTTTTTAAATCTATTTAGATTATTTTTTATTTTTTTTTTAAATCTAATTAGAATATTTTTTTATTTTTGTTTTAATTTTTGGTATAATTCTATTAAGAATATTTTTTTTTATTTTTGTTATAATTCTATTATAATAATTTTCTTTTAATTTTTATAATAATTCCTTTTAAAATATTTTTAATTTTTTTTTTATTTTTCCTTTTTTCCTTTTTAATTTTTTATGTTTTTTATTTAATTTTTTATATAAAATTTTTAATTTTTTTTTAAATCTATTATATTATTTTTTGTTTTTTTATCTATTTAGATTATTTTTTTTTTAATCTATTTAGAATATTTTTTATTTTTTTTTTCAATTTTTGGTATAATTCTTTTAAGAATATTTTTTTTTTAATTTTTGTTATAATTCTATTATAATATTTTTTTTTTAATTTTTTTTTATTTTTCCTTTTTAATTTATTTAAAAAAATTATTTAAAAAAAAAAATTTATTTAAAAAAAATTATTAAAAAAAAAATTTGAATATGTGATTTTTTTTTAATTTGTTTTATTTTTTTTTTTTAATTTGTTTTATTTTTTTTTTAAATTTTTTAGGCTTTTTTTAATTATTTTTTGATCTTTTTGTATTTTGTTTTTTTTTTTTGTTAATTTTTTTTTATTTATTAAAAATTTCTTTAATGTCTTGAATTTGTTTTATATTTGGTTTTTATTAAAATTTTTCTTTAATTGTTTTTATTAATTTTTTTTGTTAGTTTTTCTTTAATTTTTTTATACATTTTATTAATTTTTTTTGTTTAATAAATTTCTTTAAGTTCAATTCTTTTATTTATTTTATTTTAATTTTTGTTATAATTCTTAGAATATTTTTGTTATTTTTTATTTTTTGTTATAATTCCATATTTTTATTTTTTTATATAGTTTGTTTTTTTTTTTAATATTTTTAATTGTGATTTTTTTTAAATTTTTGTTATAATTCTACTTAAACTTTTTTTTTTTTTGTTATAATTCTATTATAATTACTTTTTTAATTAATTATTTTTTCTTTTAAATTTTTTTATTTATTTATTTTTCTTTTAAATTTTTTATTTATATATTTTTCTTTTTTATTTATTTTTATTTTTTTTTTTCTTTTTTATTTATTTTTATTTTTTTTTTCTTTTTTATTTATTTTTTTTTCTTTTTTATTTATTTTAATTTTTTTTTTTTTGATTTTTTTATTTTTTTTTTGATTTTTTTATTTTTTTTTTGATTTTTTTATTTTTTATTTTTTTTTTTGATTTTTTTATTTTTTTTTTTTTTTGATTTTTTATTTATTTTTATTTTTTGTGCTTTTTTATGTATTTATATATGTCTAGTTTGTTTTTATTTTTTTTTTTCGTTTTTTTTTTTGTTTGTTGTTTTTTTACTCTTTTTTGTATAAAACAAGTTTTCAAGATTTTTTTAATTTGAGCCTTTCTTTTTTATATATTTTTTTAAACTTTTTTTAGTATATTTTTTTATATTTATTTCCTTCTATATATTTTTTTAAATATTTTTTTTTTGTTAATATTTTTATTCTCTATTTCCCCTCTTGGGCCTTTACTAGACATCCTGCTGTTATTTTCATATTATTTTCTTGCCTGCTGCCGTTCCACGGCCTTAGTCTGCCTTTACATCCTTTACATTTTGCGTTTCTTCAAGATGCTTATCTTGGCAGTTGATGTAATACCTTGAACGAAAAAACTAAAGATTTTTCAAATCCCTTCCTCTCTCGCTCTGGCAAATAGTGGTGCATTCCTTTGCAGTTGAGTTGTTGTTGTTGTTGTTTTCCTGCCTTTTCCTCTGCTGCTCGCTCTTGTTGCCATGTTCTTTGTTCTACATGTTGTCAAGGATTAATTTCATTTATTTTAAACGTTTTTCGTGTTGTAGTAGATCTCCCGCATACATTTGAGATGATCGTGGCAACGACTACAACAACAGCAATAGGCTGTTTAACACCGCCACCATCTCCATCACCATTGCCTATAACAAACAGACACAGTCGTACATGCTAAGAGCCAGTCATAGCCAGTGCTTAGCATACAGGTTTGTTGCTTAAGTCTTTCGTTTTGTTGCTGATATGTTGCAGACTTTGGCTGCTGCGGCTGCGGCTGTTGCAGCACAAATCAGTTGTGTTGTATGCGGTTTATTTGTAAAGCTGCCTTGCAAGTTTACGCCTGTCGAACTCAGTTTGTCTGCAACAAGTTTTTTCCGCACAGATTTTGATGGTCTTTTTTTTCGGGTTTTTGGCATGAAATCTGGTGATGGTATTTGCTGCCATGAAGCCTTGCCACGAACATCCTCTAAGAGTTGTAGTTGTAGTTGTGTTGTTGTTGTAGCTTTGTACCTTTTTGTGGCTGCTGTTGCTTATTTATAACCATTATAACAATTAATCTTTGCCAATGCCAATGATGTTTAAATGCAACATCGCGCTGTTTAATAAAAAAAGAGGAGGAGGCCATTCTTTGCTGCATGCATGGTGATGGTGCTGGTGCTGGCTGCGTTTAAGTTGGTCGTGTTAAAGGCTTATCTCTTCTTTTTTTAATTTTGTTAACTCTTCAAGTTCTTAAACTTTTATAAGGGTATTCAAGGAATTCTGGCTTTAAACACCGAAGATGGCGTCTAAAGTCACAGTGAGAGAGAGAGAGAGAGATAATCTGAAAAAATACTCTAATTATTAGTTTCAAGATTTTTTTTTAGATTTTCCAAATATTTTCAAGTCTTGTCTAGTTTATCTTAATGTCCAACTTGTCACTTTAAACAACTTTTTATAATTAGTTTTCTAACGCTTTTCCTTGTTGCATGACTATCAAATGGAAAAGTGCGTTTAATGGCAAACAAGAACAACAAACCGCCATAGAGGCTAAACCTCAGCTTGTAAATGCGTTTGTGTTAATTTTTGCACTACACAACCTATCAAATGCTTAAAACCCCTTTCCCCCCACCCCCCCAAAAAAAAAAGCAGATAACAAACATATTTACTATATATACCGTATATCTATCTCAAGGCATAACGACCAACCAAGATAGATTGTAAGTTTTCTAATAACCTGTCATACCACAAACCAAACGGCCGGGCAGCTAGGCCGTCAGGCTAGCTCACGAAAAACCCCAAACGCCAATTCAATTGAATTGGGCACAGACCAATATGCGACGATGGCAAACAGCGCCCGGCACCCAGCACCCAATTTAACTTCTTACCACCACGAAAATGCAGAAAAATGCCACGCAAAATTGTTGATTTTCCACTAAAACGCATAAATGTTAATGGTGGCCGCCACCAACCACCACCATCGTCGTTGTCGCAGTTGTCATCGTCATGCCTTGTGGTCATCGTCTAGGCCCCAACAAGGTTTATGCAGTTTTCAAAAATTGTCACTATGCTCTGTATGTGTGTGTGTGTCGGTTGTGGCATGGCTCTTGGGGCTTTTGGGTTGCCAGCTTCAACAGGTGGTTTATAGAATTTAAGCCATTAGTTAATCTTTAAGTTGGACATTTAGAAAAAAAAACACAAAAAAAGGCAGACAGGCACACCACACACCAAAAACCTCCAGCATTAAAAAAAACCGGTTTTTTGTGGCAGGCAAATAGAAATTTTTATATGATTTCCAAGCACAAATTGTTGAAATTCCTTTCGAGTTTTGTGGTGGTGGTCAAACCACAATTATTGTTCTAAGGAAATGATTATTAGTGTAGTTAAATGAAAATAATTTTTATATTGAAAAAATATTAAAACAAAGGCATAAATGTTTCTGCATAACAGGCAAAACAAGAAAAGCAAAAACGAAAATATTTGAGTTTTTAAGAAATTTAACCATATTTCGATTTAACTAGGTAGGTGGTACAGGGTATTATAACTCAGTGCAAAAGGAAAGAGAGATAGACCACTGATAAGTATACCGACTCAGAATCACTTTCTGATTCGATTCGATTTAGCTATGTCCGTCTGTCTGTCCATATTAATTTGTGTACAAACTACAGGTCGTAATTTTCATCCGATCGTCTTTAAATTTGGTATGGGCATGTTTTTCGGCCTAGAGACGAAGCCTATTGAAATTGGAAAAAATCGGTTCAGATTTGGATATAGCTTCCATATATATGTTCGTCCGATTTGCAGTTATAATGCAATAATTCTGTTTTTTTCTTTATATTTTTGTTTTTTCCTTTTTTTTTCTATTTTTTTGTTTGTTTTTTTTTCTATTTTTTGTCTATTTTTTTTTGAAAATTTTTTTTTGTTTTTTCTATTTTTTTTGTTTGTTTTTTTCTATTGTTTTTTTGTCTGTTTTTTCTATTTTCTATTTTCCATTTTCCATTTTTTTATTTTTTTATGTTTTTTTTTTCTATTTTTTGTTTTTTTAATGAAATTTTTTTTGTTTTTATTTTTTTTCTATATATTTTATTATTTTATATGTTTTAAATTATTTTTGTTTTTTTTTTCTATTTTTTTTACTTTTTTCCCCTGTTTTGGTCCAAGATATTCTTCTTTTCTCATATTTTGAATGCTTGAAATTCCCTTCTATAGACTTGTGTTCCCTCAACTTCCTAATACAACCGTCTTTAACGCCTATGTCTTTCAATTTGTTTCTGTTGTTGTTGTTGTTTTTAACACCAACCAGCATAATTTGCAGCATGTGTTAGTTATACCATTGGCTTTAATAGTTTTTTTGTTGTTGTTGTTCTTTAAGTTTTTTTTATTTTTGGCTGTCTGTATAGTTTGTTTTTCTTTTGCATTTGCTCTTTTTTAATTCCCTTCTTCTTTTTCTTGTTCGACCATCATCTCTGTAAAAACAAAAAAACGGCAAAAGGCATATGCAACATTATCAATATTGTTTGGTTTTTTGTTTTTGCTTAGTTCGTTTGCTGGTCATAAGTATGCGAGAGTGTGTTTTAAACATTGCGGGAGATTTATGCTGTTCTTTTGTTGTTGTTGTTGTTAGTGTTGGTTTGTTTTACTACACCACATGCAAGCATTCAAGCAGTCATGCACCTGCAATTTACTTTATAGACCATGGCAAGGTATATGGGCATCACGGTTATGGTTGTTGTTGTCGCTGCTGCTGCTGCTGGTTGTGGTAGTTTGCGGAGAGTTGAGTTGAGATGTTGTTGTTTTTCTCCCCCCCCCCCCCCCCCCCATTCAATGAGTAACAAACTCTTTGCAAATATATCGTACCTACATATAAACAACACCTGAGTACGGAATATTGAATGTTATACAAGCAATGCAATGATCATTTTGAAATTATTGTTGTTGCTATTGTTGGCGATAGTTTGTTTGCAAAAAAAATATGTTGTCTATTTTTTTTTGTTGTTATTTAATTTTTGTTTTGTTTTTATTGTTGTTGCAAATTGTAAGCCATACAAACGTTTTCCATAGTTTTTTTTCTACTTACCACCATCATTGTACCTTAACGTTCATTTGTTTGTACGTGTGCTCAGAGTGTGTTTAAAGTACGTTCGTGGAAATGTATTTACAATACAAAAAAAGAGCAAAATGAAAATACAACAATAACAAATATGGGATGTACTAACAATTGGAAGGTAAAAGCCCTTCAATGAAAACCAAAAAAAAAAAAAACAAAAATTAATATAATTTTTAACAAATTTCTTTGGGATAATTTTCTTGGGCAAGTCTAGAGAGTTGAAACATTAAGATCTCTTATCATTTTCGAAAACATTCCTTTTGGTGTTTTGGGTTTTTTTTTCTCTTTCCGGGAGATCACATCATCTTCTTTATGTGGTACCACCTTTTGTATTGTCTTGTTGTTGCAGGGGCTTTTAGGAATCCCATGCATTTTGCTTGCACTTCAGTTTTTGGTTAAATCAAAGTAAAGACCAGCCTCCTTTTTTCAAATGTAGACTCCAAGTTGTAGTTGCGGCACTGTTGTTGTTTTGCTGTTGTTGTCTTATGTTAACCCTCATATGGTTACTAATGTTTTATAATTAATCTTCATTTAATAATTTCATGAGTTTGTTACCTTTGGCAGCATATCATGGGAATTATTTAAACTATATATGTAGTATTACCCACAACCCATACTGATGTTAATTTTTTTTTCTTCCTTTCTTTCTAGGTTTACTGATACAACGTTTGTCGGTGCAACAAGTCTTGGAGGTTTCGCCCGAATGGAAAACCAACAAATCAGAATCTCAGTATACCTGGTTGGAATATGATTTTCGTGTTACCTGTGATCCTCATTACTATGGTTCGGGCTGTGCCAATTTGTGTCGTCCACGTGATGATCCCTTTGGTCATTACACTTGCTCGGATAGTGGTGAAATTATTTGTTTATCGGGCTGGAGAGGAGATTATTGTGATAAACGTAAGTATGAGAACAGGAAGAAGGAAATATATTTCAATAAATTGAGCTATAAAATAAAAAAAATCGCGAATGGAAAATTATTCAAATCTAAATTTTTTTTCATTTTACTTTTATGCTTAAGACGTTTCATGCAAAGTTTGGTAGTGATGGTAGAAAAATTCAAAATTTCGCCTGAGGGAACTTTTAAAAGAATTTTCTTCAAGGGAAGTTTTTGGAAAATAATTCCTACCTTTTTTTCTAAGGGAAATCCCAACTAGAATCGAACCAAATTGCAAATTGCAAACTTTGCCCATGAACATTCCACTAAGAAACAAGGACAAAATTCTCATATGTCAATGAGTGCAGTCCAATTCAAGTTTAAACTCAATAATGAGGGGCCTCCTTTTTATAGCCGAGTCCGAACGGCGTGCCGCAGTGCGACACATCTTTGGAGAGAAGTTTTACATGGCATTGTACCTCACATTAGGAAAGGAAAACCACCGCTGAAAATTTTTTCTGATGGTCTCGCCAGGATTCGAACCCAGGCATTTAGCTTCATAGGCGGACATGCTAACCTCTGCTTCACGCTGGCCTGGAAAAGAACCAATATTTAAATTTCCTCTAAGTAATTCACATCGAAATTCCCTTCCTACATGTCCGATACATATTTGGTGTTCCCAAAACTCCTTTCAAAGATTTTTGTAAATTATAGAACACCCCAAAAAAAAAAACAGTCTGCGATTTAATTCGCTTAATATTCCTTTTTTCTTGGTTAATTTCCCCTTTCCTTAAAAAATAAAAACGCAAGCCAGCTGTGTTTTTCAATTTTTTTTTATAACTTTTTGGAATCCTGCTTATATCTCATTACTCGCTATCTAAGTAGAGGTGTATAATCAACATCCGTCATATGAATTACGTTGCTTGATTTTTTCATTCGCCAAAAGGTTTTTTTTTTCACCGCTCCACAGATAACCCGAAAGAGAAGAGCCCAATACTCTTTCGCTTAATATTAATGTTGGCATCACATGGAAGAAGAAAAGGGATCTGCGTTTTTTTGTTGGTGCTAGTGTTTGTGTGTTGTTTAAAGATAAACATACACTTCCTTTTCATAAACAGGTATTTTGTTCCATGTTTATGCCCGAAAAAAATGTTTTTTTCTTTTAAAGATCTGCTACGGATATTTGGTAGATTTTTTTTGTTCAAAGTTTTGAATATACAGACACACTCTCACCAAGAATCTCCAAATAAAAACGCATACTCTTTGGTAAGACGACAGGAATCCCTCGCATTTAACCATCCATCCATCCATCCAACTGTCTGTCTGTCTGTTTGTCTTTCTATGCGCTCCTGTCGTCTGTCCTTGCTTGGGCTGTTGGAGCACACACCGTGAATTCATTACACTAACAATGTGCTGCTGCAGTAGTGGCCAGCCAGGAAACTACTGTAAAGTCTTGATGCAAGTGTATGGGTTTTCGGTGTGTGTGTGTGTTGTGCCTAAGATGGTACATTTTACCTGCCTGTTTTACGAAAAAACAAAACCCTCTCCGCATACCCTTAAATGCCCTAATACGGGCGTGGGAAGATTTTTACTAAACTCCAACATCATTTCATTTTGTTCTGTGAAGCAACAGCAGCAGCAGCAGCAGCCAAGGCAAACCAAACCAGAGCCATCATACAGCAAAAGTATCTTTTTCTGTTGAGTGTGCTAAGCTGTGCTCTCCTCCTGAAACGAAAGCAGAACAGACAGGAGAGAGAGAGAGAGGAAAAAGGTTCCTTCAGATGCATTTCTTATACTTTAGTAGTTACTGGTTTGGTTGGGTTCTTATGCCACTTCTTAAACATCATTTAACAAATCTTGAATGGTAGCAAAGCAGCGCGGGTCTTTGTTCTTTTACTTTTGGTTTTCTTTTCTTTTTTTTGGGATTTTTTTTTTTGGAGGGGGATCAGTCAAACCATTTCTTGAACGGATGCTGTCGGTTTGCTAAAGGTTTATTTGCTTGCCCTCTAAGGCCTCTGTATTGCTGGCTGCTGTTGTCGATTGTGTCTGCTCAGTGTATGTATGATTTTTCAAATTTCTAATTTAAAGGTTTTTGTTTTCTGGGTTGCTCATTCTTGTTTTGTTTCATCAACAAACTTTACAATTCAACAAAATTTTCTCACACACCATAAATCGTGGTTATCAATGGCAGTGTGGTGTGGTGTGTTTTTTTTTTACCTTAACTGGCGTTTGTGGAGCTAAGACGTTTCCCTCTATTTTGTTTAATTTATGATAACACTTTTTTTTTCTTCTTCGGAGTTGGAGTATGCCCACCAACAAGAGAAATATCTATTGATTTATTTGTTGTTGGTGCTATGGCTAAGGGTCAAACCAGTTTTCCCCCTCTAAAAAAAAAATCAGGGTCTTTTTTAATGTCTTCAAAGAAAAACTCCTCTGATGACTGTCTATCAGTCTGCCGTCTTGATGACAAATGGATTTTTTTTTTTGGATTTTTTCCATAGGCTGACTATTCAAATTCATTGATCACATTTACCTCTCATTTCAATATTTATTTAAAATTTTTTTTTCAATAATTACAATTTAATTTGTTTATAGGAAATTCATTGATTTTTTTTTGGTTAGCTTGAGTTGGGTTTTTGGTGGGGTTGTTGTTTTTGTTTTCATTTTGGGACCATTGAGAATTTTCTGTCGAATCATTTAATTTGATTTGATTTTCAATTGATTTTCGGTAAGGTGGTGGTAGTGGTTGAGGTGCTTGAAATGAAAGCCAAAACAATGACGTTTTCAAGTGTTAACCTTAAAGTAAACCCCCCACCCCCTAATAGCCGTTTAAGCATAGATTAAAAAAAAACCCTCAGCTTCCTTTCAAAGTAATTGGTTAAGGCAATATAGGAATTTTTCACTTTTGTGAGAAAGTCTTTTTTTTTGAGAAAATTATCCTAGCCAGTGAAAGTGTTGTTGTGTAGCTTCTCTATAGAAAAATTCCTGGAAAATCATTTTCCTCCTCTACTAGATTGCTTAACTTATCATCTTCGGCAGCAGCGGCATTGGTAACAACATGCACTCCACGTTTATCATTATCCTTGAGGGCGTGTGAATCTTTTTTCCCCATACCCCACATGTGTCTCAGCGGATAGAGCCAGCCCAGACCAAACACTTTTAACATAAGGCCAGCAAAAACCCACCCAACCAGTCTAGTTGTATTCACTTTCTATAATGCAATAACTAGAAAATTAAAAGCATTTTACCATTATTGGCATTACAAAGTTCATAGTCACTCATAGTGGTTCACCCATACATGGGCAGCGCATAGTAAAAATTATAGCCAAGGAAAAACCTGAAATTTTCCTAAGAATCTTTGCTCTTTTGCCTGCCTGTGTAACCAGCACGTTTTGAAAATGTGTGGTGAAGAAAAAAAAACAACCAACAGAGATTTTTTCCCAACTCCTTATGCTCCAGGTTTGGCTAGTCTGGTCTTAGCCGGGTTTTATAAGACTCTAAACCACCACCAACACCACCATAATCATCATCATCACCGCCAGCGCCCTCTGTTTGTAACTTCACTGGCTAGTTAAAAAGTTATTGAATGAAAATCTATAGCATTTGGTTTGAAGACAACCAGTCCTTTTGGTATATAGACAACCATAGGTATTCCATGATGACGATGATGATGATGGTGGGCCAAGAGGAATAATGTTTGGCACGTTTTCTGTTTATGGCCAACTTTAAAAAGCCCTTTTTAAACAGATGCTTTTTTTTGCTTGCTGGCTGGCTCGCTTAAAGTTCTTTAGCTGTTTCATTTTTTTTTTGTTATTTTAAAACATGTTTTGCGCATGGTCGACGGCCATCATTGCCATTGCATTGTGGCTGTTGCTGTTTTGCTGCTGTTGCTGATCATCGGCCAAAAGAAGATCATGGGATCTGTTTTTTGTTCAGAGGCTGAGAATATTTTGACCATGAGATTTTTTTTAAACCCACTTCCCTCCCCCCCAGCCTCCTCTTGATTGAATGCCTGCCAAAGTCTGCTCTCTTAGGCTTAGTTGGGGGGGGGGAAAAATGTGTTTGCAGTTTGATTGGAAAAATTCTTTAAAAATTACTTTGAAATTGCAGAGCTTTTGTTGTATATTCTATGCGCTGCGCGCAGCAGCTGTAATAAAAAGGGCAATATTATTTTTGAGTGCATTTTATTTGTAAATCAGCTAAAATAAATAGTGAAAAATAAGATAAAAAAAAAATAATACCAATAATAAATAAAAAAATATTTTTGAAGTAAAACAGCATCTTTAAATAAAAAAAGATCCGTGATAGCCCGGATCTTCGCCTGCAGGATCGTATTATGGTCAGGCACTCTAAAAGAGATCTCAGTCCCTGGGTTCTCAATGTAAACCCCCAGGCCCACTCTGTCCTCTAGCTTTGATCCATCCGTGTAACATGATCTTCCAGATGGCAATACTAGGGTTCCGTCAATCCAAGACTGTACCGATGGCAGCAGTATCTCGCACTCGACTTCAAGGTTCATCTCAGGTATCCGATCGGAAACCTCTCCACTTCCTTCCAGGTTTCCTATCGTCGCCTCGATTATACCGCGATGGTGTGAGCTGCTCCCATCCTCAATCCATTTTCCCATCGCCTTAAGTCTCATAGCCGCAGTGGCTGCCTTACATTTAATCTGTATGTCAATGGGTCGGATATCTAGAATAGTTGGGTTGCCCAAAAAGTAATTGCGGATTTTTCATTTAGTCGGCGTTGACAAATTTTTTCACAGCTTGTGACTCTGTAATTGCATTCTTTCTTCTGTCCGTTATCAGCTGTTACTTTTAGCTTACTTTAGAAAAAAAGTTAAAAAAAAAATATATTTGATTAAAGTTCATTCTTTTAAAAAATTACTTTTTGGGTAACCCAATAAATAGAAAATAAGAAAAAAATAAATGAGTAAAATAAAAAAGGAAAACAATATTAAGAAAAAAAATTATTTCATACGCAAATGAGAGAGACATGTATCCAGTTTGGCAACTCCTACCGTTGGGTTTGGTGTGGTGCCACACAAAATCGCGATGAAGGCTGGAAAACTATCGATGGCCGCAACATTCAATATTTTCGATATTTCCAATAATAAATATCAAGAGTATCGATACTATCGTTATTTTCCCGTCACCTATATTTCCAACGAACATGAGAAGTGACAGTTGGAAGTCATGAGAGAAATAATTGTACGAATTCTAGCCTATAGGCGCAATGTATCTAGCCTATAGGCGCAATGCCCTCTATAGGCGCAATGCCCTCTATAGGCGCAATGCCCTCTATAGGCGCAATGCCCTCTATAAGCGCAATCCCCTATATAAGCGCAAAGCTCTATAAGCGCAATGCCCTCTATAGGCGCAATTCCCTCTATAAGCGCAATACCCTCTAGGCGCAATACTCTCTATAGGCGCAATGCCCTCTATAAGCGCAATGCCCTCTATAGGCGCAATGCCCTCTATAAGCGCAATGCCCTCTATAGGCGCAATGCCCTCTATAGGCGCAATTCCCTCTATAAGCGCAATTCCCTCTATAAGCGCAATACCCTTTATAGGCGCAATACTCTCTATAGGCGTAATGCCCTCTATAAGCGCAATGCCCTCTATAGGCGCAATGCCCTCTATAAGCGCAATGCCGTCTATAGGCGCAATGCCCTCTATAGGCGCAATACCCTCTATAAGCGCAATGCCCTCTATAGGCGCAATGCCCTCTGTAGGCGCAATGCCCCCTATAAGCGTACAATACATTCAGTGTCGGATCGCTGTTTTTTTGGTAAATTTTGTCAAAAATTTAATTTTACCACTTTAAGAGAAATTGCAATCGATATTCAGACAAAAAATAAAATATCGATTGTATCGATAGTGCCATCGATATTTTACCACCTCTAGACCAACGAAACCAGACAATGCTATTGTAGCAACACAATTTCTACCTACCTTTAAAAATAATTTTTTTCTGTTTTTCAATTTGTAATGAAAACAGAGAACCCTACGGTCAGCAGCCGGAGATATCAGAATGTTTTTAATATTTTATTATATTTCAATATATTTTCTTTACATATTTTTTATATATTTTTTTCAACTTTTTTTTTATTAATTTTTATTTTTAAATTTCCTTTCTTTTTCTATTGTCTTAACATTTGTATTTTCAACAATTTTTAACAGTTTTTTCTTTTCTTTTCTTTTCTTTAATTTTAGCCAAATGTGCCAAAGGTTGTGAACATGGTCATTGTGATAAGCCAAATCAATGCATGTAAGTATTTTCCCCATTTACTACTAACTATGCCTTTCAACAATCCCTTTCCCATCTCGATCTTTTGTGCTCATTTGATCTGTCTGTCTCCCTTGTGGCCACTCAAACTTCTTTTGCAAAATCATATCATGTCCCATTTCTTCGAATTGTCAACCATTTTCGAGTTTCTTTCGAAAAAAAAGTTATATTCTTGGCCTCTTGGCAGCCTTCACCTATTATTTAAAAAGCGAAAAAAAGCGAAGAAAAATTTCGTATGCAAAATCCATAATGAAGGCATTTTCCATGTAAACAAAAACTGCTGCTTACACTTAGACATTTTTAGTACTTGCATTTCTCTAGTTTTTTTATTTTTTATTTTTTTGCCTTTTTCATGGGTATCTGGCCTGGCTATTTTTCACATTAAAGAGGCGTTGTTCGTGGGAACAGTCAAAAGCAAATATTTTAGTGAGGAAAATTAAGGCTCGACATTAGTATGGCCAAACTTGTGTATATTTAACATCAGGGAGCCGATAAACCATTAGGTATGAAGGCTCCTTGCATGGAGTCAAGAAGCGAAATCAGTGGATAGGTTTATGTGGAAGGGTCCCACCATTTTTTGATGTCTGAATGCCTATATCTTTCAAAAACTACCCTTTTACCAAAATTTTTTTTTTTTTAATTTTCAAAAATTTTACCTTTTATGCTTGAATTTTGTCCACCACTGTACTTATCGAGTGTTGTTGATTTAAAAACTAAATATCATAAACTTCAAAGATTACCAGCCAAAGTAGTACTTATTTTACATACGAGTACGAGTGCCATTGGTGATAGCCTCTTGTCGTGGCAGGGTAGAGTCAGCTTTTGCTTTCTTGCTGCTGCTGCTGCTGCCGTTGTTTCTCTTTGTATGCATTGGCCACCAAGTGACATCAGATCGTTTTGTGGGTCTGCTGCTCCTACTGGCCGCGCTTGTGCTAGCGTATGTAAGTGAAGTTGTTTGATTTTATGACATGTTATGTGTGTAGAATTATTAAAACATTCCCACACTTTGGCTAAAAGCATTTATTGGTGGCTATACTTTTGTATAACTCTCTGTCTGTCCGTCTGTCTGTTCAGCGAAGTCATCGGTGGCCTATAATGGCCAGGCAACAAGACAAAGCAGAAGACTAAAAAAAAAGAAGCGGATTCTTAAACGTTTTTGGAAAAAAAAAAATCACACACAAATAGACCACATTTGTAATGAAATAAACAAAAGAGGTTGGGTTCATGGTTGCTATGAGCCTAACGAAGCTAGGCCAAAAATTCAGAATATATCGATCACTTTGAAATCTTTATTACTGAGCCAGCACCTGCTATGATTTTTGCTGGGCCTTTTTGTTTTTGTTTGTGTTTTTCTTTGTTTTCGAATTGTAATTTTCCAAAATTACTTAAATTGCTTGAAGCTTTTTAATGTGTGATTTCCGTTTGAAAATTTCAATGTTTGAAGTTTGAGTAGATGAAAGATGGACGGACTACAATCAGACCATCATCTCCCTTGGCCAAACCAAAAAAACCACAAAATTGCTGATTTCAGCATAATACAAGCAAAACCAAACACAAACTACGAACAGCTCAGACTAAGGCTGCACAAAAAAAAAAAACAACGCAAAAAGCAAAATAATAATAATCAGAAACTTCCCTGAGCCCCATTTTTGCAAAAAAAAAGAAAAGACATACTAAAAGATGAGCCAGCCAGCCAGCCAGTCAACCTGGCTTGTCTGAGGGGCAAATTCTCCTATACGCTCCAAGTTTCTGCTGCGGCTTCCTGCTCAGTTTTCAAACTTTGTGAAAATCAGCTGAGTTTTATGACAAAACGAAAATAACACCAAATATTTGCCATAGATCAGCAAAAGGTTTTGTTTTACACCTGGAGTAAGACAGCCAGCAAGAACTTTGAGATATGAATTTTGAGTTGTGATGATTTAATGGCAAAAATATGGTGGGAAATTTTTGTCAACACCATCAAAGATTGTAATAGTAAACTTCAGCTATACCAGCACATTGGAGTTCTATGCATTCCAAAGGTTTTGCGTTCAAATGTATAAAAAAATGTTTTTGCGGTAGTATTAGACTGACTTTAGAACTCATGAGCCACTGGTCTTTATTTTAATGTTCATGCCCTTTTAGTTCAAAATAAATATCCAGCAAACTGCCAACCAACCCCTTGCTCTTGCCGCATAATCAAAAACAAAACAAATTGAAAATTAAAAACAACAAAAATACAGAAAACTAAATACTGCATAAGGTGTGTCATATTTTCAATAGTTTCTTTTTTTTTTGCCATCTTTTGTTTTTGCTTTAGTGAGGAGTGTTTTGTTTGCTGGTAACTTAGATGCATTATAATATGCAAAACTTGGCTATCTATCTAGAAATTTATAAAAAAAAAACACAAATTGCAACAACAACAACTTGAAACAAATCCTCTATAAAGTTCATACTTGCCACTAGAAATGGCAGTGAAACTGGAGTCGACACCACCATCACCAACGCCATTAGCTTTTAGCATTAAAATGCCTCACACTCATCGCTGCCAGAACAAAGACGTTGCTTTAGTCTCTGGTATTGAATGGTGTATGAGTAACTCCTAATGGATTGTTTTTTTTTTGAAAATCGTGCATAATTCATTTAAAATCAACAACATTTACTTTGGAGGTCTTATTTGCTGTAGATAAGTCGATTTGTTTTGTTGGTTAGTAACAGCTACTGATTGGCATAGAGAAGTTTAGGAAAAAATTTTTCAAAAAAAATTTTTTTTTTTTATAATTTAAAACAAAAAAAAAAAATAAAATAAAATAAATAACAAATAAAATAAAAAATAACAAATAAAATAAACAAAAATAACAAATAAAATAAAAAAAAGAAAAAAAGAATAAAACACTCAAATAAAAAAAATAAAATAATAAAAATAAAATAAAAAAATAAAAAAAAAATAAAACACTCAAATAAAAAAATAAAAAAAAAGAAAATAAAAGAAAAAATAAAATAAAAGAAAAAATAAAATAAAAGAAAAAATAAAATAAAAGAAAAAATAAAATAAAAGAAAAAATAAAAAAAAAAAATAAAATAAAAAAAAAAAATAAATAAAAAAGAAATAAAAAAAATAAAAAAAAAATAAAAAAAATAAAATAAAAAAAAATAAATAAAAAAGAAATAAAAAAAAATAAAAAAAAAATAAAAAAAATAAAAAAAATAAAAAAATAATAAAAATCTTCAAATATTTAACGAATTAAAAAATTTAAAAATAAATTTAAATAATTTAAAAATAATTTAAATTTAAAGATTTATACAAAAAAAAAAATAATTAGAAAATTGTGTAACAAAATTTAAATAAAATAATTTTAAAAATTAAGCAAAAAAAAATTAACAAAATTAAAACAAAAATTAAAAAAAAAATTAAAACAAAAATTAAAAAAAAATTAACTAAAAATTTGTTTAAAATCATTTCAAAAATTATTTTTATTTCAGGAACAAACAAACAAAATTTCTTATTTTTTTTAATTAAAACAAAAAAAAGATATAAAAAAATTTTTATATTCCCAAAAAAAAATATTTATAAAAATCTATAAATATTTAAGGAACTTGAAACTTTAAAAATAAATTTAAATAATTTAAAAATTATTTTTAAATAAAAAAAAAATTATGCAAAAAAATTAATTTGAAGATTTAAACAAAAAAAAAATTAAAAAAAAATAACTATAAAATTGTTTAACAAAATAAAAATAACAAAAATTTAAAAAATTAAGCAAAAAAAAATTTAAAAAAACTAAAAAAAAATTAAAAAAATTAAAAAAAAAATAAAAATAAATAAAAAAATAAAAATGAAAACAAAATAAGAAATAAGAAATAAATTAAAATTTTGAAATTAATTTATTTAAATAAATAATAACTAAAAAAAATTAATACGTTAAAAATTAAAACAATTATTTAAACAAAATTTTAATAAATAAAACAAATATATGAAAAATTAAAAAAATAAACGTATAAATAAAAACATTACAAAAAATTAAAAATAAGAAATAAATTAAAACTTTTAAATAAACTAAAAATTTGAAATTAATTATTTTTAAATATATAAAAAAAACTTATGAAATAAAAAACAAAAAAAATTTGGATTTATATCTTACTAGAGGAATTACATTTTTTAAAATAGAAAAAAAAGAATATTTTTTTATAAAAGAAAATTTTTTTATTTAGAAAAAAATATTATATTTATATTTTTTTTTATTTATTGAGAGATTCCATTGCAGGATATTGTCCGGCTTTAGGCCATTGTTTAATGCTTTCTATTCAAAGAATAGTATAGCAAAAAAGAATTTAAAAGTTCTTTATTAATTTTTTTTATTAAAAAAAATTATTTAAATTAATAAAAAAAATTTAAAAAAATTGAAGAAAATATATCTTATACAAAATTTCTTGGAAATCTGATAAAAATATGCGCTTTTATGGTCGTATTTTTTGGTTATTTTGCTCCTAAAGAGCTTAATTCTTTCAAAATCGATCCTGCTAGACTTTTTCAGATTTTGGAAATTTAGATTTTTCCGAATTTCATTTTTGCTTACAATTTTAAACTCATTTTTATAAGCCTTTAGATTTGCCTTATCTTGAAACGAATCCAAAAACTATTTTTTTTTTTTGAAATATTAATATATGTCAACCATGCATAACTATATCTGTCAACCTTTTTCTTTTGTTGGTATCTTTTTTTTCTCTCTTGAGAAAGTAGAAATCTTCACGCTTTGCATGATCAAAGCATAGCTAGCCGCCCCCTGTTGCTTAAGTATCTCATCTCTATATGTGACCTTAAAATATTTAAATATTCGCTTCAACTTCAATTATTTTCATCATTTAAGTGTGAATTTCTTTATTGATTTCAAATGTATTCAAAATTTCAACGCATCAATGTCTTGTCTTTAGCAAGCAATTCGCCCTCTTTTTGTCTTCCAAAATTTTATTAAGCAACAACAAATGAAGATAATGATAAATTTGATACATTTGACACATTTTGAAAGTATTGCAAATTGTTGGCTCTCCTTAAACAATGAGAAAAAAAAATTTAACAAGATCACTTCATTAAATGTATGTATGAACGCTAAGGTGTCTACTTTACTTTTCTTTTAACAAAAATTTATAATGCTTCATTAAATCAAATCAAAATACCAAAGACAATACAACGCACTCGAAAACGAATGAATTCAAGAGCTATAACAGAGATGATGATGTTGAATGAAAAAAAACTCCAGCATATATGAAAATCAAAACCAACAACACCCGCCCGCTGCCTGGGGGTTTTGTTTTTTTTTTTTTTTTTTTTTTGAATCAAAGCCATGTGTGAAATAAGTAAACGAAGCAAAAAGCTGCGGCTGCGCAATCCACTCAATAGCTGGTCGACTGGCTGGCTAACAGGGTGAATGTTGCTGTTGTTGTTGTTGTTGAGGCCAGTAGTGAACATTGCTCTCCATTAGCTATGGCTTGATGAAACCCATGAAGATGAAATTTTTGGTCATAACTGAAACGTAATCAATGGCTAAGAAATGCAAATAAATCATTGGTGGTTTCTTGTCCACCACCAAACAAAAAAAAAGAGTGTAAACTCAAGGTGGCCAAGGCAAAGGCCCTTTAGGGGTTTTATGGAGTTTTTGGTGATTTTTCTTTTCAACAAAAGGCAATCACCTGTTCAGCCAAAAGAAAAAAACTGAAACATCCTGACCCCATTCCTTTGAATGAATGAATGAAAAAAAAAAAACTAAACTTGAAAGAAATGCAAAACTCCGTTTTAAAATAGCGCGAAATTTGGTTCTTTCAACGAAACAACAACAAAAACTCAAACCTATTTCCCCATATGCATGCATTTGAGGCCTTGCCTTTAATGATAGTTTTGCATTTCCTTCAGCTTTTTTTATGGTTTAAGGTTGTCCGTCTGTCTGTCACACATTACGTAGGAGAGTGCGGAGTGCCGTCATTTGTTTTTCTTTTCATTTTTGTTTTTGTTTTTGCTTAATATGTGACCATTTTTGCAAATAATTTCTCACGATTAATTTAACGACTCTTATATGGGATGGTTTAAGCAGAAACCAGTCAGCAAGCAGCAGCGTTTGACTTTGTCCGTCCGTCCGACAATTCAATCCATCCAACAAACTTGCGCGGTTTGTGTGTCATACAAGCATTCATTCATTCATTATTTATGGGACAGTGCAAGGCATTTGCAAAAAGTAGTCACTCGTCATTGCAGTTTTCAGTGGATTATTGGGCGCTGCTTGAGAAGCATGAGGGGTGGGGGGCAAGCTGCATATAGTAGAGGTTGTGATAAATGTTCTTTAACACAAAAAAAAAAAAAAAACTTGCAAATTCACGTCTTAATTAAAAATTATGAGCCCAAGACCTATAAAGGCCTGAGAGAATAGCAGTGTGGGTGTTGTTTAGGGGGGGGTGGGTGGAAAGAGGAGTATAAAAAACATGTTAGTCCCGATTAACACTAGGCTGTTTTGGTAGCAATAAACTTAAAGATTGTCTCTCTCTCTCACACACACTCTCTCCCTCACGCACTCTCTCCATTGCCAATTGAGAATTCAAACTTTATTTGTTTCTCTCTCTTTCACACTCTCTCCTTTGCCAATTGAGAATTCAAACGGTACTTCTTTACTCCTTATTGCCTCCTCTCATTCATTTTAAACTGAATTTTCTTCAAAAATTTAATGAAAATTTCTCTTGACTCCTTTTTATACTCTCCACCATAAGATGAGGGTATACTAACTTCGTCATGCTCGAAATATGCATCTAAGACTCCATAAAGACAACATTTTAAGACAACGAACTAGCCATGTCCGTCCGTCTGTCTGTCAAAAGCACGCTAACTTTTGAAGGAGTAAAACTAGCCGCTTGAAATTTTACACAAATACTTCTTATTAGTGTAGGTCTGTTGGGATTGTAAATGGGCCAAATCGGTCCATGTTTTGATATAGCTGTCATTTAAACCGATCTTGGGTCTTGAGTTTTTGAGCCTCTAGAGGGCGCAATTCTTATCCGATTAGACTGAAATTTTGCACGTAATGTTTTGATATCACATCCAACAACTGTGCTAAGTATGGTTCAAATCGGTCCATAACCTGGTATAGGTGCCATATAAACCGATATTGGGTCTTGACTTCTTGAGCCTCTAGAGGGCGCAATTCTCATCCGATTTGACTGAAATTTTTTATGAGGTGTTTTGATGTGACTTCCAAAAACTGTGCTAAGTATGGTTCAAATCGGTTAATTACCTGATATAGCTGTCATATAAACCGATCTGGGGTCTTGACCTCTTGAGCCGCAAGAGGGCGCAATTCTTATCCGATTTGGCTGTAATTTTGCAAGTGGTGTTTTGGTATAATTTCCGATAATATAAACCGATCTCCCGATTTGGCTTCTGAGTTTCGTTTTCCGACTCCTTTTTTGATATAAGAAAATCCTTTTAGTTTCCATTTTTCCTCTCCTCTCCTCTTCTATTTGCAAGTTTTTGTTAACTAATTTCCCCCGGTTTTTTTTATTTCTCATTTTAGCTGCCAAACTGGCTGGAAAGGACCTCTCTGCAACGAATGCGAAGCCTATCCCGGCTGCGTTCATGGCACATGCACCAAACCCTGGCAATGCATCTGCAACGAAGGCTGGGGTGGCCTATTCTGCAATCAAGATCTCAACTACTGCACCAATCATCATCCCTGCCAGAATGATGGCACCTGCCACAACACCGGCCAAGGTTTGTACACTTGCATATGTCGTCCCGGTTTCAATGGTCCCGATTGTCAATTTGAAATTAACTCTTGTGCCGACGAGAATCCCTGTCAGAATTCTGGTACCTGCATTGAAGTTGGCACCAAAAGTGGCTACCGATGTGAGTGCAAGAAGGGCTGGTCCGGTCGTCTGTGCGAGGACAAGGATGTCACCTGTGCCGACAAGCCCTGCATTCATGGCTCCTGTCGCGACACCTCCAAGGGGTTTCAGTGTGATTGTCCCACCGGCTACAGTGGTGCTATGTGTGAGATCCATGTTGACACCTGCGCCCCAAATCCTTGCCACAATGGTGGCACCTGTTCGGTGACTACGAATGGTTCGCATAAATGTCAATGTCCCAGCGGCTTTACCGGTGCCTTGTGCGAGGAGAACATCGATGATTGTCAAGGCAATCCCTGCCACAATGGTGGCACCTGCATAGACATGATCAATCAGTTTCGCTGCCAATGCGTGCCCGGCTTCTTGGGCTCCCTATGCTCGGACAAAGTGGATTTGTGTCTAACCAAACCCTGTGCGAATGGGGGAACCTGCAAAAATCTCAGCAATGACTACCAGTGTACCTGTCGTCCGGGCTTCACGGGCAAAGACTGTTCGGTGGACATTGATGAGTGCAGCTCGGCGCCCTGCCACAATGGCGGCACCTGTGTGAATCGTGTCAATAGCTTTCATTGTGTGTGTGCCCAGGGCTTTCGCGGTCAGCAGTGCGATGAGGAATCCTATGCTTCGGCGACTTTTGATGCCCGCCAATATGAGGCGGCCAGCACTCGCAGTGATGGACTGACCAGTGGTCAAGTCATACTGATTGCCATATTGTCGGTGGCCATGCCCTTGGTGGCTGTGATAGCAGCTTGTGTGGTATTTTGCATGAAACGTAAACGCAAGCGTGCCCAGGAAAAGGATGATGCCGAGGCGCGCAAACAGAACGAACAGAATGCTGTGGCCACGCTACATCACAATGCGGGTGGTCTCTCGAGTGTGGCGGTGGCTGCCTTGGGGGTGAAACGCGGCTCCAGTTCCGGCCTGACCTTTGACAACTCCAATCCGAATATCATCAAAAATACCTGGGACAAGTCGGTGAACAACATTGCCAGCTCGGCCACAACCGATGAGTGCCTGATGAATACCTCTTTGTATGGCGGCGCCTTGGCCAACTATGCTGCCGATAACAATGCCAACTCGGAGTTTTGTGGTGTGGGCCAAATCCAGCCCCTGCAAAGGGCCAAGTCCCAGAAGCAATTGAACACAGATCCCTCCCTAATGCATAGGGCCTCCCAGCTATTGGGGGCTGTGGGCGGCGCTAACGGAGGCTCCGGCGGCGGTGTATCGCACAACAGCAACAGCACACATGCCACAACCAAAGAGTATGGAGCCAGCTCCTCGAATGCGGCGGAGGGCAAACGCATCTCCGTGCTGGGAGAGAGTGCATACTGCTCCCAGAGATGGCCCTCGCTGGCGGCCCAGGGTGTGGCCGGCGGCTGTGGGGCTGCCTCCAGCTCAGCCAGCGTAGCGACGTCAGGCCAAAGATCTATAGTATGTGGTACTCCTCATATATAAGACACACTCATAGGACAAGTAGGCAAAACAACAAATTTTAGGTGTAAAGTTTAAACAAGAAAAAAAAAACAAGAGAAAAACAAAAACAAAAATGAAGATTTAAGGAAACCAAGCGCTGTTGAATATTTTTATAAATATATGTATGTGTTTTTTACAAGACGAACGATCAAACGACGACATCTCCACTAGCCCCCCACTCCCCCCAATATCTCAAGAACTACGCTCACCTAACTATCGCTAGCTACTCTTTAAACTATACATCTCTCTTTTTCAATAACTACCGCTCTCTCTCTCTCGCTCTCTTTAACTGCTATATGAATGACTTGTTCCATTGCTCTCTTTTTGAGTTGTGCTCTTAGAACTTTCAGAGAGTCATACTATGCCTATCCCTCTCTGTCATACTATGCCTATCCCTCTCTCTCTCTAGCCCCCTCTATAAATAAGTTTAAAGAAAACAAGGACTGATTTATATGAAAAATTAACTAAAAAGTTTTACTTTAAAATAAAACAAAAAATTGTGTATATTTAAAATTAAACAAAGGAATTATTTAACAAAACAAAAAAATACTTAAATGAAATGTTTATTAAGTGAAAAAAAAAGAACAGTAGAAGTTTACTCACAAGAATTTCCTTAACTCTAATGAATGAAAAAACAAAAACGAAAACTGCTTACTGTACACATTCCTCTCTTTAGGTTTTACTATCATGGCATTCTTTCCATAATGCTTTTTCAACTCTTTATTATTTCTATGGTCATTCAGCCAACAATAATTTTTTCTATGGAAATTTTTTTCCCCAAAAGATTTAAAGCTGATTTTTTATGTAAATTTATATTGACTCTTTGAAATACCAAAAACAAAAAGACAAAGCTTTTAATCTTTCCCTAATTCTAGATGTCCTAACCAAATCCTGTCCAACTCCTTTCCTTAAAACAAAAACAAAAATACTTGACGCATGTTCAAAATTTATTTAAAAAAGAAAACTTAAACTTTTTTTGTATATATATGAATATTTAAAGTTTGAATATTTTTTCTCTATTCCCCTCCCCTCATACCCCATAACCCTTCAAAAAAAAAGCCTTATTATGTTTTTTTAAATTTATTTAAATCTAATATATTTTTTATTAAAATATATTAAGTTTTGTTTTCCCCTACCCACCCCTTTGCCAATCCTTAAATCCTGCTCTAGATTTTTTTCTTTTAAGTTTAAGCTCTTTTTTATGCAAAGAGCTTTTAATGTATATACTAGTTTTACCTTAAATATTTTTAAGTTTATCTATACATATATATAAAAATAAATAATATAAAGAAAACAAACAAAAAAACAGAACAACAAACGAATTGGAAAAAAACACAAAAACAACTATTTGACTTAAACAAGAAAAAAAAAACTCTATTTGTATACAAGATTTTTTTTTTTTAGTTTTTATGTTAATTTTTATATGATATTTCTTTTTATAGTTTAATTTAAAAACAACAAACCCTAACTTTATATAAAAAACAAAACAAAACAAAAGACAAACCGCAAAACACAAAACGAAGAAGACATTTTGAAAAAAAAACAAACCTACCTACTAAATTTTTCATTTCTACCCCTCATATTCTATAACAAAAACAAAAAAATAGTGATCAATTTCATATTTTTTATTATTTTTTTTTACTATTTTTGTTTGAAATTTCTATGCGAAAAAATAATAAATTTTACATTGAAAAAATTTGTAAACAAACACACAATTCTTTTTATTTATAAACACAAAATGAAGCATAAAGAAAAGTTAATGACAAAGCTGAAAAACCTTGCAAGGGAAGAGAAGGAGGATAAATTTTTTTTTTTCATACAAAATTTGTAAATTTTTATATAAATTTTTGAGCTTTTATTAGCTTCTTGTTAGGTTTTTTGGTATTTTTTAAGCTTTAAGCTCTAGAAAGTTGTTGAAAGCTTTCAAGCTCCTAGCTGAGCTTTTGGGTCATTTTGCAAATTCCATTAAGGAACGAAAAGTAAATGACAAAGCTGCAAAAACCTTGATTGTTGGTGGTTAGGGGGTGTAATTTTTGCAAGGGAAGAGAAGGGGGTAATTTTTATGGAAATTTTTGAGCTTTTATTAGCTTCTAGCCATGTTTTTTGATATTTTTTAAGCTTTAAGCTCTAGAGAGTTGTTGAAAGCTTTCAAGCTCCTAGCTGAGCTTTTGGGTCCTTTGGCAAGATCCATTAAGGAACGAAAAGTAAATGACAAAGCTGCTAAAACCTGGATTGTTGGTGGTTAGGGGGTGTGATTTTTGCAAGGGAAGAGAAGGGGGCATAAATAATTTTTTTTTTTTTTTCATTAAAAATGTGGAAATTTTAATGTAAATTTTTGAGCTTTTGTTAGCTTCTCAGTATTTTGATCTTTTTTAAGCTTTAAGCTCTAGAGAGTTGTTGAAAGCTTTCAAGCTCTTAGCTGAGCTTTTGGGTCCTTTGTTGAACTTTTGCAAATTCCTTAAAGGAACTGGGGCAAACTTCTCTCTCTCTCCATCACTGAGTGCTGTCCGATTCAAGTGTTAGGCTCGATGATAAAGGGCCTACTTCTTAAAGGCAAGTCCTAACCGGGGGTTGCAGTGCGTCACCTCTTTGCGGAGAAGTTTCATAGATGTCGCCAGCATTAGGAGAGAATAACCACCGCTGAATTTTTTTTCTGATGTTCTCGCCAGGATTTGAACCCAGCCGTTCAGTGTCATAGGCAAACATGCTAAACTCTGTGCTACTTTTTTTTATTGCAAAAGCCTCAAAGAGGGCCTCCTTTTTAAAAGCGAGTCCCAACCGTGGGTTGCAGTGCGTCACCTCTTTGCGGAGAAGTTTTACAAATGTCGCCAGCATTAGGAGGGAATAACCACCGTTGAAATTTTGTTTCTGATGTTCTTGCCCGGAAGTTGAACCCAGGCGTTCAGGGTCATAGGCGAACATGTTAAACTCTGTGGTACTTTTTTCTATCTGCAAAAGCCTCAAAGAGGGCCTCGTTTTTTAAGGCGAGTCCCAACAGGGGGCCGCGGTGCGTCACCTCTTTGCGGAGAAGTTTCACAAATGTTGCCAGCATTAGGAGGGAATAACCAACGTTGAAATTTTGTTTCTGATGTTCTTGCCCGGAAGTTGAACCCAGGCGTTCAGGGTCATAGGCGAACATGTTAAACTCTGTGGTACTTTTTTCTATCTGCAAAAGCCTCAAAGAGGGCCTCGTTTTTTAAGGCGAGTCCCAACCGGGGGTTGCAGTGCGTCACCTATACTCTCGCTACTTTTTTTTGCGGCAAAAACTTCATAAAGGGCCTCCTTTTTAAAGGCGAGTCCCAACCAGGGTTGCAGTGCGTCACCTCTTTGCAGAGAAGTTTCACAAATGTCGCCAGCATTAGGAGGGGTAATCACCGCTGAAATTTTGTTTCTGATGTTATCGCCCGGAATTTGAACCCAGGCGTTCAGGGTCATATGCGAATATGGTTAACTCTGCGCTACTTTTTTTTACTGCAAAAGCCTCAAAGAAGGCCTCCTTTTTAAAGGCGAGTCCCAACCGGGGGTTGCAGTGCGCCACCTCTTTGCGGAGAAGTTTCACAAATGTCGCCACCAGCATTAGGAGGGGTAACCACCGCTGAAATTTTGTTTCTGATGTTCTCGCCTGGAATTTGAACCCAGGCGTTCAGCGACATAGGAGAACATGCTAAACTCTGCGCTCCTTTTTTTACTGCAAAAGCCTCAAAGAAGGCCTCCTTTTTAAAGGAGAGTCCCAACAGGGGGCCGCGGTGCGTCACCTCTTTGCGGAGAAGTTTCACAAATGTTGCCAGCATTAGGAGGGAATAACCAACGTTGAAATTTTGTTACTGTCTTGACTTCTTGAGCCTCTAGAGGGTGCAATTATCGTCCGATTTGACTGAAATTCTGCACACGGTGGTTTGGTTTCACTTCCAACAACTGTGTAAAGTATGGTTCAAATCGGTCCATAATCTGATATAGCTGTCATATAAACCGATCTGGGGTCTTGACTTCTTGCGCCTCTAGGGGGCTTCTCCCATGACCTTCAACATAGGTGTTGACAAATTAGAAAAGTTTTGTTCTGAAGGTTTGCAGACAATTCATTTAATCTCTTGTAAGCTTTTGGTCGGAACTAAGCTTTGTGGTCTGGACTCATTAAGCTTTAGATACTTGAAAATTTTTCCAAAGAAAAACTATTCTTGTTTCCTGTAGGCTTAAAGCTTTTTGTGTGTTTTCAAACACAACTATTAAGGGCTTACAATAAAATCATGCCACAGGGCTTGAAAGCTTTTTTTAGAAAGCTTTTAAACACTCGGGTTGTAAGGCTTTATCCTCTACTAAGGGTTTCGGTGAGCTTTACACTTATATTTAAAACAGCTTTTTTATGCCAAAAGTTTTTTAGAAAGGAAATTTTTTTCTATCAGTTTGGAAAATTTTAAATAGCTTTTTGATGCTTAAAGCTTTTTATTAAGGGCTTACAATAAAATCATGCCACAGGGCTCGAATGTTTTGTTTAAAAAGCTTTAAAACACTCAGGTTTTAAAGTTTTAACCTCTACTACCTAAGGGTTTTGATGAGCTTTACACTTATATTTAAAACAGCTTTTTGATGCCAAAAGCTTTTTAGGAAGGAAATCTTTTTCTACGAATTTGGAAAATTTTAAACAGCTTTTCGATGCCAAAATCTTTTTATTAAGGGCTTACAATAAAATCATGCCACAGGGCTCGAATGTTTTGTTTAGAAAGCTTTTAAACACTCGGGTATTTTTATCCTCTACTACCTAAGGGTTTTGATGAGCTTTACACTTATATTTAAAACAGCTTTTTGATGCCAAAAGCTTTTTAGGAAGGAAATCTTTTTCTACGAATTTGGAAAATTTTAAACAGCTTTTTGTTGCCAAAAGCTTTTTATGAAGGAAATTTTTTCTAAGAATTTGCAAAGCTTCTATTCATTAGATGACGAAACATTTTAGTCCTCTTTTGAGCTTTATACTTGGCTAATTTTTGTAAGGCAAGACATTTGGTTAGCAGATAGTATGTTGAAAAATTGTCTACACATGTCGGGAAAGTTTTGTTCCAAAAGTTTTCTACTCCCAGTTAAGCTTTTTAGTCCCCTTTTTAGCTTCATACTTGGCTAATTTTTTTAAGGCAAGACATTTGGTTACCAGAAAGTATGTTGAAAAATTGTCTATACATGTCAGGAAAGTTTTGTTCCAAACATTTTCTACTCCTAGTTAAGCTATGTACGCAGAGGCGTCAGCCCTCGCCTATGAAGAACCCCATGGGGTCAATCTGGTACGAACAACCGGCTGCCATGGGAAGCTGCCAAACTTTTTGGTCCTCTGATGAGTTTTGCACTTGTCCACATTTTTTTCAGTAGGAAAACACTTGGTTTACCCAAAGTTTGTAGAGAAACTTTTATGCTGTTCAGAAAATTTTTGGGACAGCTTTCACTAATTCAGGTCTAAAGCTTTTTAACCTCTTCCAGCTAAGATTTTTGATCCTCCGTTGTGCTGCATGACCAATGTGAAAAAGAAAATAAATTCTTATGCCTGCAGGATGGGAAGTTTTTGTTCCGAAATTTTTCTCAGCTTCCACTCACAAAGCTATTAAACTTTCTTGTTCTTTGTTGAGCTTGACATATTCGAAAAACAAATTATATGGCATAGAAACTATTTGCTGCATAACAAACCAAGCTTTTTAGCCCTTGTTTTTTGACATAGAACAGTCTTCTGGTCCACAGGGTCTTAAAAAGCTCTTTGTGATTTCTTTGAACTTGATTTCAATTCAAAGCTAAAGATTTATTGACAAAGAAAAAAGTCTGGTCCAGAGAGTTTGGAAAGCTTTCAAAAGAGCTTTTAATTAAATTTAAAGCTTTGAAGACTTGAAGAATTGAATTCGAGACATATGTCAGCTTTAAAGCTGAAACTCTGAAACTCAAATATATCTTACCTGATCAAAAACGACACATGTCCAGATTAAAAAGCCTTCCAACATTTGTTTTGCTAAGCTGAGCGAAGCTCTTATTTTAATATGCTGATCTAACGTTGAGCTTTAAACCCCATAAACTTCCTTGACAATATGAACAATAGTTAGAAAATTTAAATTTGCATTAAGAAACGGTAGGCAAACATCTCTAAAATAGCCAGCTTGACTTTCGGAGCTTTTAAACTATAAATCATTCTTTATGAGAGAGCTTTTTAAATTCAATTTAAAGCTTTGAAGAATTGAAACCCTAATTCTAATCAAATAACAGAAAAGTTATGTCATTCATGCCGATGCCTATGCTATTTACATTCTTGCATGCTATCGACTACACAATTGACATTTCTCCCCAACTATGGAAGCTTTTCTAAACACATTCCATGGAGTTAATACCTTCTATCCATAAGCATAGGCTGAAATGTAGGTACATACTTGAATTTCATACAGTTTAACATATCCTACAGCTTAACTTATTAAACTTAAAATAAATCACAAACATTTTTGACATGTATAATGATGTAAAGTATTGTGTAAGCTCTAGACTTTTTAATTGAAATTAAATCTACTCTCTAAACCTGGATCATAGACACACAAAAAGCTTAAAACAAGTTCTCAAAAGCATCAAATTTTGATTCCCAATGTCTTTTGTTCTTGTTGCTGTAGCAGTGTCTTATACACTGAAGCGGCAACCCTTGCCGCTTTGTAGTTTTGTAATTGTCATAGTTGATATGACGGATTTTAACAATTGTTCACAAATAACTACTGAATTTATCTCTGTCCTGTGCATTAAAACGAATTGATATGAAGAATCCCCAAGCACACTTTATTAGCTTACATTATGAAATTTCCAATAATATTTAATTTTATTATGTGTGCAAAAATTTTTATTAAAAAATTAAAATCTTTGTTCCATGCATATAAACGAATTGATATGAAGAATCCCCAAGCACACTTTATTAGCTTACATTGTGAAATTTCCAATAATATTTAATTTTATTATGTGTGGAAAAAAATTTTTTTAAAAAAATTAAAAAAAAAATCTTTTAGAATTATTGTTAAAAACTTCTTAAAAGCATCAAAATTACATTTTGAGCCCACTGAAAATTGAAAAAAATTTTTATTTGCTTTGTCTTTTTTTTTGTTCGTTCGTTCCCACGCCTCTCAACCCGCCCGGCTACCGAGGGGGCGCCTCCCCATGCGTGGAGAAAGCGTAGCAGTGTATTTAACACTGAGGCGGCAGCCCTTGCCAACGACTGACTTCATCATGTCAATCCGGTACGGACTTGTAATGGGATTGCCAATTCTTTTGCAATTATCATAGTTGGTATGACTGATTTTATTAACAGTTTACACATAACTATTGAATTTATCTTTGCCCCATGCATATAAACGAATTGATATGGAAAATCCCCAAGCAAACTTCATTAGCTTACATTGTGAAACTTCCAATAATATTTAATTTTATTATGTGTGCAAAAATTTTATTAAAAAAATAAATTTTTACTTTTTGAATTGTTGTTAAAAATGTTCTCAAAAGCATCAAAATCCAATTTTGAGCCCACTGAAAATTGAAAACAAATTTTTGTTAGCTGTCTTTTTTTCCTTCATTCCCACGCTTTCAAACCGTCCCTGCCCACCAAGGGGGCGCCTCCCCATGTGTGGAGAACACATAGCAGTGTGTTTTAACAACAGTTTACACATAACTACTGACTTCATCTTTGTCCCATGCATATAAACGAATTGATATGGAGAATCCCCAAGCACACTTCATTAGCTTAGGTTGTGAAATTTCCAATAATATTTAATTTTATTATGTGTACAAAAATTTTATTAAAAAAATTTAAAAAAAAATTTTTAACTTAGAAATTTTTGAAAACTTTGAAAAACAAACAAGCCAACGAATTGATATTGAAAAAGTACCAACACTGATTAGAAGCTTATATTGTTTGCTTTCAGTTTGTATTAAACATTACCATGTGTGCAAATTAAAGTAAAAAATATCAACAAAATTGCAATTGGTAATGAAAAATGCTAAAAATTTGGACAAACTAAAATTTCCACTATTCATTTAGTCACTATATGAATGTGTTATAGCTTAATCTTTCGTTATAATAAAGCTTTATAACTTTATCTTTCGTTATAATATGTTATATAAATACATATCTCTCTTCCCTTAGCAGAGTTGCCAGTAAAAATTAAACCAAATTCTCTCAAGTAGATATGGGAATTTTTCTTAAACTATGCTTAAAACATCTATAAACTTCTAAGCCACCAACTCTGTCATAACATTCAGAAAATTGTGCCCTTGTATACCACAGCAAAGGTTTTCAGCTTTAAGTCAAGTCTTGGTTATAACTTTCCTACAGGTATTAATTTTTCTTTTTTTTAAACTAAGATACAAATTTACCTTGACTGAAAAATATTAAGAAAATTTTTACTAAAATATTTTTTTTTTATTTTTAAAAACTTTGTTATCATTTTCCTTTTATTACAATTTTTGGCCCTATCAAGCTTTTTTATGTTCTCATTTTATCATTTACATTATTTAGATGATCTCAAGTTAAAAGAAAACGAAAAGCGTGGAAACATATTATAAAGACATAAACAAACAGTATATATGTATGTAAAAAAAAAGAAAAAAAACCTAATATAAGAAATAAATTTGTTTAAGCATAAAAATGTTCCTCATTAGTTTAAAAAACAATAAAAAAATAAAAACGAAAAAAATAAAAACTAAAAATACAATAATGACGTAAAAAAATAACTTTTATGCCCCAGTTAAAATTCATACAAATCATTTGCACACATGACAAGAGTAGATTGAATTTACTAGAATGGCTTATCAGCAATAGGCTACAGCAAAAACTATCCTTAGATCAATTCGTTTGCACCCAAAATAATATTCTAAAGCAGATGATAAGGATAAAAATATTGAAATTTATTATGTGTTACCTAAAAACCAAACGAATTGATTGTCATTATCTTCAAGCTGAAATATTTCACTCTTTTCCTACTCTTTTAAGTGAATGACTGCACAATCATGTGTGCAAGCGATATGATGTATTTTGTAAATAAGCACTCTTTCATGTATGCAAAAAAATGTTTATGTACACTGATAGCCCCCACAGAATTACAGCAGCCAGCACGGCATAAGGAAACCACATATCCATATTTATCAAACAAAAACCAACGATCAAATTAAATTTTAGAAAATAAAAAGTAAAAAAAATTAAATTGGCAATTGAAAAAAAATTTCCTAGCACCAAGGTTATGTCTTGAAAAATTGTGTTACAACTGGACATTACATTTTTTCCTATTTATATCGGTCCCTGTGCATCTTAAAACTATTCGTCATTTTTTTTTAATAATTTTGTAATCTGTATATATTTTTAATATATTTTTTTTTATAAACAACTTATATTTTTTATTTCAACTTTTAATTAGTTAACAAATTTTTTTTACAACTCTTTTTCTTTTCTTTTATATGTATAATTTTTAAATGAATTTTTATTTCTCTCTCAACCACACAAAATAGTCGTCTCATATACAAGCAAAAAATAAAAACAAAAAAACAAGAAAGATGGAAAAACAAGAAAATACCATATAAAAATCGTAAAAAATTTAAAACAAAAAAAAAATATATATAAATATGTATATGCCTATATATAACTTGTAAAATAATAAATCTCAATATTATACATAAAAAATTTTAATTGTATATGTATGTATCTTCTGTAGTTTTTATATAAATCTATACATAATATAAATTTATATATATATTTAAACTAGTTGTTGTACTTAAAAAATACATAATATATATATATAAAAAAATATTTTTTTAGTCTATGAAATTTACTATTAATAATTTTAAAACAAAAAATCAAGAAAAAACTGACATGAAATATAGAAAAAAAAACGTATATAAATAAAATAAAAAAAAGAATTTTTATGAAATGAATTAAAAAAAATCCATTGTTCTTATTGATACTTGGGCTATTAAAGGAATTTACCCACTGCTTACATTTCGGGGGTTCTGTGACTATAGCTGATTTTCTGTGCCTTGTTTATGAATTTCTGATAGAAAATATGCAAGGGCCGTTAGCAGATGCATTATATTAAGGGCAAGGGGGTTTAAGAGCCCTACAAGATTGGTCCAACTTGTGAAGAGCCTACAAAGAACAATCCCATGGCAGCCGGTTGTACGCACCGGATTGACCCAATGGAATCCTCATCGGCAAGGGCTGCCGCCTCAGTGTACGTGTTCGTCTTTTATACCCACCACCGAAGGATGGGGGTATATTCATTTTGTCATTCCGTTTGCAACACATCAAAATATCCACATCCAGCGTAAAAATCTAAGACGATCTAGACATGTCCGTCCGTCTGTCCGTCTGTCTGTTGAAATCACGTTACAGTCTTCAAAACTAGAGATTTTGAGCTGAAACTTTACACAGATTCTTTTTTTGTCCATAAGCAGGTTAAGTTCGAAAATGGGTTATATCGGACTATATCTTCATATAGCCTCTATATAGACCGATCCGCCGCTTTAGGGTCTTAGGCCCATAAAAGCCACATTTATTATCCGATTTTGCTGAAATTTGGGACAGTGAGTTGAGTTGGGTCCTTCGACATTTTTCTTCAATTTGACTTAGATCGGTCAAGATTTGGATATAGCTGCCATATAGACCGATCCTTCGATATAGGATCTTAGGCCCATAAAGGCCACATTTATTGTCCGATTTTGCTGAAATTTGGGATATCCTTCGATATCCTTCATCAATTTGGCCCAGATCGGTCCAGATTTGGTTATAGCTGCCATATAGACCGATCCTCCGATTTAGTGGCTTAGGCCCATAAAAGCCAAATTTATGATCCGATTTTGCTGAAATTTGGGACAGTGAGTTGTGATAAGCCTTTCGGCATCCTTGGTCCAGATTTGGATATAGCTGCCTTATAGACCGATCCTCTGATTTAGGGTCTTAGGGCCATAAAAGCCACATTTATTATCCGATTTTGCCGAAATTTGGGAAAGTGACTTATGTTAGGCCCTTCGGCATCCTTCTTCAATTTGGCTTAGATCGGTCAATATTTGGATATAGCTGCCATATAGACCGATCCTCTGATTTAGGGTCGTAGGCCCATAAAAGGCACATTTATTATCGGATTTTGATGAAATTTGGGACAGTGAGTTGTGTTAGGCCCTCCGACACCCTTCTTCAATTTGGCCCTGATTGGCCCAGATTTGGATATAGTTATGGGCCCATAAAAGGCGCATTTATTGTCCGATGTCACCGAAATTTGGAACAGTAAGTTAAGTTAAACCCCTCGATATATTTCTGCAATATGGTTCAGATCGGTCCAGATTTGGATATAGCTGCCATATAGGTCGATATCTCAACTTAAGGTTTTGGGCCCAAAAAAGCGCATTTATTGTCCGATGTCGCCGAAATTTGGGACAGTGAGTTGTGTTAGGCTCTTCGACAACTTTGTTATTAGATATAGCTTCTAAATACCAATACTTTGTTATGCACAATGGAACAACGACTTGTACCTCTTAGTATTTAGTCCAAATCGGAACATATTTCGATATAGCTGCTATGGGGCATAAGGTGTCCATTTTCACGGGATTTTGACGAAAGGTGGTTTACATATATGTCCGAGGTGGTTGGTATCCAAAGTTCGGCCCGACCGAACTTAAAGCCTTTTTACCTGTTTCGTCATGGGAGAGGCACATCCCGGGGTGCCTTCTCCGCACGCTTCTGGTCCGTGTCGAGATTGAAAAGAACCCCCGTCCCTGGTTCTATTTGGTTTGCCAGAACCGCCTTCATCATCGGTCGGTGTCGGTGAGGTGTAACCGTTGCATGGAGTGGGTACATTTCCAATCTTGCTCTGGCCTCACTTGGCTACGGGAGTATAGTTATGCTGGCTGCCAGGCCAGTGCCGGGAAGTGTATCGTTTTTGCATTAAACTGCAACGGACTTCGTGGCAAGATCGATGAGATTGTGGACTTTATGAGTCGGAAGAGCATATTGGTCGCAGCGATCGAGGAGAAAAAGCTGACCAACACCTGCAGCTTGCACAGTTGTCACGGTTACAATGTGCTAAGGATCGCTCGAGGAATGGAGGTGGGCGATTGGCCTTCGTAATACACCATTTAGTGCAATATAGACCTATCTCGCCTGCGCATGGCGCTAGTGACCCCTACATGGAATGCATGGGGATAGCAGTCAGATCCGGTACCGCCGGACAGCTGTGTTCCGATTAATGGCCAGGCTTATAACCCCGAAATAAGTGGGTTGCCATCTGGCCATAATCGTCTGGTTCTAGGGGACTTTAATGCGCATCACACGTCATGGAATTCACCCCTAGGTAACAACCCGCGTGGCATAGTTTTGGCAGAGCAGATTGAAAGCTCCACGTTTTACACTGTGAATGAGGATGCGCCCACTAGGATTACGAGGAGGTGCAGCAGCTTGCGAGACATCTCTATTGCATCCCCTGATCTCCTGGGTGATGTATCCTGGCAAGCCGTCATCTCTTTGGGGTCAGACCCCCTCCTCATGATTCTCACAATCGACCGACCAACCGACTTCATAACCTCTGAGCGCCGGACGTTTATCAATCACAAGAAGGCGGATTGGGCTGGCTTCAGAGAGTATGCCAATCGCCACTTCAGTGAACTGTCACCCCCCTCTGATGTGCTAGTGGCCGAGGGGAAATTTCGAGACATCATTAACGCAGCAGCCGCTCGCTTTATGCCAGCCGGTCGCCAATTTCCCGGCGCAAGCAATGGTACTCACGGACGAGCGTGATGGGACCCCGCTAACACAGAATCAGCGAGCTGAATCTGGAAATAAACAGGGTAGTCAACGAACATAAGAGGAATCTGTGGCTGAAACACTTGGAGCAACTTAACTTAGGCACAGGTGTAGGCAAACTGTGGTCTACTGTTAAGCCACTCTCGAACCCCGGTAGACGGGATGACAGGACCTCAGTCACTTTTGGCGAAATAACCGTGACGGATCCGAAGAGATGCGCCAGGTTGTTCCACCGTCAATTTATTGTGCATCCCGAGAGAGAGACAGGGCAAGGAGGAGAGCCATTCGCCCTATTCGTGGACTCCGAACCGATGAACAGCCATCACAATTTACCGTGGGCGAAGTTACGAATGTCATCAGTTGCGGCAAATCATGTAAGGCGTTGGGCCCCCACGGAATCCTGCATTGATGTTGACGAATCTGGATTCACCTGAAGTTGAGTACCTTACCACTGTCCTCAACCTGTCTTGGAACACTCTTAAAGTTCCCGATGTCTGGAAAATGGGCAGAGTGATCCCGCTACTGAAGCCTGGAAAAGACCCGTATTTGGGGGAGTCGTACAGATCGATCTCCCTTCTGCCACCAGTGGTAAAGACGTTTGAGGCATTACTCCTCCCGAGCCTCGTAGGAGAATTTCCATTCGCCGAGCATCAACATGGATTTCGAAACCTGCACAGCACAACAACAGCTTTGCATGCCATCACCGCACACATTTGCCATGGCTTTAATCAGCCCAGGCCATGTGATAGGACGGTCCTCGTGGCACTGGACTTATCGAAAGCATTCGACACCATGTCAGCCATGCCAAATTATTTGAGGACATCGCCAACACGTCCCTCCACGCAGTTTATAGTGTTCTATCTTTCGTCTGCTTGATTCCGTTTAGTGTCAAGACCCAGGAACTATGCGACTAAGATGGGGTGCGTCCACAGGGATCTGGGTCTGAGTCTAGTGGGTCTGGCTGGGCAGTTAAACAGGTGACGTGTATCGTGCGGTCCCTGGTTACAATCGGGACATATCCTTGCTCTGCATCAATCCTTGCTCTGTAGGAGTTGAGGCGGCTGCATCTGCCGGAATGTTATGGAGCCAGAACTACTCTGGTTTGCCGGGGGAGGTCAATTTCTTCAGGTGCAATGGGAGGCGGTCGTTCTCCAAGGACTACATTCACCCGGTAACTATTTACCGCATCTGCTACCGTGTCTGCATGAATGTTATTTAGACTTGCTTGCCTATTGATCTAGAGCTTCTCTCTTGTAGCGATGAACTTCATGCCTTAGATCATGTAGATCTAACTTAAGGCTTCTGGGCGGTGGACATCTATCCACAAGATGATGATTTGGATGGTCTCTGCAATAACAGCCCAAAAGGTATTGCTTAGACAGCATGTAGTTATGTCTTCGCACTGGTAGCATCTTTGTCTCCTGATGGAGGTGGTCCACATGAGAATTGAGGAGACAGCCCGTTGCAGTTCGGTGGGCGGCATTGTGACAGATCTGAATATTATTCCACTGCGTATCACAAAGTTGATGAGACCACACTGGCGCTGCATAACTTACCACAGACCGGCCAATTGCTTGGTACGTAGTCAACAAGGTTTCTTTGTCTGCACCCCAAGTGCTGCCAGCAAGTGACTTGAGGACCTTGTTTATAATGTGTGTGTGGGGAGAATGTGTAAGAGCTGTTAAATGCGACACCAAGTATTTTGGGACACTTGATCCCGTGGTGAAAATAGGGTACTATATTTTTTGATATCTGAAGAGGGGAGGGGGCCCTCCCCCTTACCCTAATTTTCAGAAACGCCAGATCTTGGTGATTGGTGATGCGATTTAAGCAAAATTTGCTCTCTTAAAGTAACCTAAAAATAAAAATTTGGTATCCAAATTTTGGATGGGGTACCTAGGGGGACCGCCCCACCCTAAAACCTACCAAACATATATTTAGACCAGTCACGACAACATGGGACTCAAATGATAGGTATTTGGGATAAGAATACGTATCTGATATCGAATTGTCGGACCAAGTGTTTGGGCGACCACCCAAACCCCCAAAACACCCCTAAATTGGACATATTTACCGACCATGGCAATATGGGACTCAAATGAGAGGTATTTACGAGTAGAATACGAATTTGGTATCCAAATGTGGGACCAAGTTTCTGGGGGTGCACCCCTTCCGCAAAACACCCCCCAATCAGGACTTATTTACTGATCATGACAATATGGGGCTCAAATTAAAGGTATTTGAGTGTAGAATTCGAATCTGATAGGACCGCCCCCTCCAAAAAACCCCAAAGAGGACAAATTTACTACAATAGCAATATGGGGCTCAAATGAAAGGTTTTTGGGAGTAAAATACGAATCTGATATCAATATTCGGGAAAAAGCGTATATGGGGCCACTCCACCCCCATAACACCATCCATAGAGGACGAATTTGGTAACCATTCCAATATGGGGCTGTAACAAGAAGTATTTTAGAGTAGAACACGAATCTGATATAAATTTTCATAAATCAACTGCCATAAGGGCAATATCAACCGGGACGGTAAGGTCACGAACAGTCTTGCAGTGTAGGAAGGAGATTAACACCTTCCCTGAGGATGGCTCGATGCGCATCATTTGCTTGTAGGGCCACAGCGGAGTAAGAAGAATGAAAGAACAGACGATTGGGCAGTGAAGGCCGGAGGACTGCCGTCAATAAACTTGGTTAACCCAAAGCCTTTCGGATCGACGCAGTTCGAGTTAAGGGCGTGGTCGACAAACACTGTAGAACAGCGAAACAGTCGGTAAGACGGCGAAAATTCTATGGGGAGATTCGGATTGTTAGAAGACAAGGCTATTACTGAAAGAAAGTAAGAAGGAGGTCAGTATTGATTTGGGTATCATTACTGGACACATAGGATTAAGAGCTCACTTATGCAAAATAGGTGCGGCAAGTGATGGCATTTTTAGAGCATGTGGGGAAGATGATGAGACGTTGGAGTAGAGCTGTGCATGTGAGTCACATGATTCGTGAGTGAGATCTAAATCTAATCACCTGATCGCGCATGACCGTGATTGAAATAAAATTCTTTGTGCGAGTAAAATCCTGTTCACATTGCTAATCACGACACGGGAGACACTCACGACTTACGAGATACTCATGACTCACGTGACGCTCGCGAGAAAATCACGATTAATCGTTAAAAAATATCGAAAAAATAAAATTTTTTGTTTGCATCTCAAATCATAATTTGGCACAAGGGAGTCTCTCATAAGTCTCCACATTGCTGGTGAATTTGATGGAAATCAGTTTAGATACAGATATAGCTCCCATATATATCGACCAGAGCCATTCGCCCTTCTACATTTCAAATTTCGATGACTTAATCTGCCTACCCAATGTGGCGTAGGTTATCAAAAGGTCAGCTTCGCCCGACTTTAGGTCATCCTTACTTGTTTTTGAATATCTCACTCAAAACTTCCGTTTCCCCACTTTACCTTTTGAAAGTTTTCCCTTCCCTTTTTACACACTACTGTTTTTCAAATCTCTATAAAGAACGTTTCAGCACTACCTTCAATAGCAGCAGCAACATTGATGTCCAATAAATTGCATTGTATCCTCGAATTTTATGTGATTTTAATGTTGCCCAGGTATTAAGCGAACTTGAAGTCATTTTCGCGGCTTTTCAGTAAAGAAAATTTACGACAGGGAGTGTAAATGTGTTTATGATTTTCCAAGGCATTTCCTATAGGTGAATGTTTCAGGTTAGCGATGAAGTCAGAATCCCACAATGGATGCCCAGTATCAGCCACCAACATTTCGTTATGTTGGTGGCATAGAACATTATGAGGTGTTTGCCAAAGCCCTGTAACATTGTTAGCTGCCGTTGTGGCTGTCGAGGCTGATTTTGTTGCTGGCTGGCCATTGTTGCACCCATCATCACATGGTCATACGAATCCAAAGTTTTGTTGAAAATCATCATCAAAGTTTGTCATAAAACTGTGTAATTTATTGTGAAATTGATGTTTTTACAAGGAATTCCAACAAAATGCTTGTATTCACAAGAACCTATGAATAGTTGAAAGGCAAAACAACAGAAGGAACCACACTTAAAGACCAAAACTCCTAGAATGTAGAGAACAGTTTTCATTTAAAAAGCCAACAACATGTTTATGGTAGCCATATTCCTGGAATTTTTATTTTGAATTTATTTGAATATTTCACTGATTACTTGCTAAATATGCACGTGAATAGCTGTACGTATGCAAAGTGCAATAGTTGTTGGTTGGTATGAATCGAAAAGGTCAGAGGTAATAAAATTGTAAGGCACAACATTGTGATTCCAAAAATAAACAGATCAAGACAGTTTTAACAAGTAAAAGTGTGCTAAGTTCGGCCGGGCCGAATCTTATATACCCTCCACCATGAATCGCATTGTCGAGTTCCTTTCCCGGCATCTCTTCTAAAGCAAAATAGGCTAAAAGAAAATATTTACTCTGCTATTAGATCGATATCAAGATATGAAACGGTTCGGACCACAGTTGAATTATCTGTTGGAGATCTGTGTAAAATGTCAGCCAATTCGAATAAGAATTGCTCCCTTTGGGTGCTCAAGAAGTAAAATAGAGAGATCGATTTATATGGGAGCTGTATCAGGCTATAGACCGATTTAGATCATATTAAACACGTATGTTATTGGTCATAAGAGGATCCGTCGTACAAAATTTTAGGCAAATCGGATAATAATTGCGACCTCAGGAGGCACAAGAAGTCAAGATCCCAGATCGGTAAATATGGCAGCTTATCAGGTTATTAACCGATTTCAGCCGCATTTTTGCACAGTTGTTGAAAGCCATAATAAAATACGTCATGCAAAATTTCAGCCAAATCGGATAAGAATTGCGCCCTTTAGAGGCTCAAGAAGTCAAGACCCAAGATTAGTTTAAATGGCAGCTATATGAGGGTATGGACCGATTTGAACCATACTTAGTACAGTTGTTGGAAGTGATATCAAAACACGTCGTGCAAAATTGCATTCCATTCGGATGGGAACTGCGCACTCTAGACGCTCAAGAAGTCAAGACCCCAGATCGGTTTATATGAGAGCTATATCAGGTTATGTACCGATTTAAACCATACTAAGCACAGTTGTTGGAAGTCATAATAAAACACCTCATGCAAAATTTCAGCCAAATCGGATAAGAATTGTGCCCTCTAGCGGCTCAAGAAGTCAAGACCCCATATAGGTTTATATGACAGCTATATCAGGTTATGAACCGATTTAAACCATACTCAGCACAGTTGTTGGAAGTCATAATGAAACACCTCAAGCAAAATTTCAGCCAAATCGGATAAGAATTGTGCCCTCTAGCGGCTCAAGAAGTCAAAACCCAGATGGGTTTATATGGCAGCTATATCAAAACCGTGGACCGATATAGGCCAATTACAATCTCAACCGACCTACACTAATAAGAAGTATTTGTGCAAAATTTCAAGTGGCTAGCTTTACTCCTTCGAAAGTTAGCGTGCTTTCGACAGACAGACAGGCGGACGGACAGACGGACGAACAGACGGACAAACGGACGGACGGACATGGCTACTTCGACTTAAAATGTCATGACGATCAAGAATATATATACTTTATGGTGTCTTAGACAAATATTTGGAGGAATTACAAACAGAATGACGAAATTAGTGTACGCCTATCCTGTGGTGGAGGGTATAAAATTGTGAGTCCTCGGACTAAATCCAGAGGTTATACACTAATGAAAAAGAAACGGGAGATCCGCCGAGATCCATCAGGATTTAATTTATATCGATGGATACGTCAGCGAGAACACCCCTGCATGAGACGTTCCTCTGGTCACCCACCTTCTGGCCACACTCTCTTCCTGGATCGCATTAATAATTCTGCCATAGAGCAACCATCGATTCTATCTCCACTTTATTTAAGGCCCTCTCATTATCCAAGAAAGCCCACATTGTGTACTCCTTCTGTCGGAGAGACGTCGCGTCCTCTCGTACAACTTCGTGAAGAGCCGTCTCCGCCGTCAGTCCCCCTCTCACCTTCACGTCAATCATCCCTTCCAGTGTGTTCAGCAAAAACGATCACGGACTAATAGGCCTATAATCCTTCGTCGTACTGTGGTTTATTTTCCCGCCTTGGGGATAAATACTACCTTGACCTCCTTCCATGCCTTTGGCAGGATCGCTCGAAAAATCCGTTTGAGCCAGGGCAGGGTGACTCCAACAGATTCCTGCACCAGCGCCGGTATAACACCGTCAGGTAAGGCCAACTTAAATGGCCGGAAAGTGCAAACTGCCCACACTATCTTCTCCTCGTCAACGATTGCGATATCTTGATCACCGACCTTTTCCTCGCCGCCCGGAAAAAACGTCTGCCTCAAAAGTTCCACCGTCACCTGACCATTTAAGGTGTATGTCCAAATGTAAGTCCGTGTTAGGATCCTTCGAGAACACTTTGCGCAAACTAGAAGCCTCAATTTTCAATTCTCCACAGAATTTGGCCCAGGGACTCTGGGTCTGTTGAAATCACGCTACAATCTTTAAAAATAGAGCTATTGAGCTGAAACTTTGCACATATTCTCTTTTTGTTCATTAGCAGGTTAAGTTTGAAGATGGGCTACATCGGACTATATCTTGATATAGCCCTCATATAGACCGATCCGCAGATTTAAGGTCTTAGGTCCATAAAAGCCATATTTATTATCCGATTTTGCTGAAATTCGGGACAGTAAGTTGAGTTGATCTCTTCGATATCCTTCGTCAATTTGGCCCAGATGGGTCCAGATTTGGATATAGATGCCATATAGACCGATCTCTAGATTTAAGGTCTTGGGCCCATAAAAGACAAATTTTTTGTTCGATTTCGCCGAAATTTGGAACAGTGATTTGTGTTAAGGCCTTTGACTTTCTTTTTTAAATTTGCTCAGATCGGTCTAGTTTTGGATATAGCTAGCATATAATCCGATCTCTTGATTTAAGGTCTTGGGCCCATAAAAAGCGCAATTAATTAAAGCGCAAACGATTTCACCGAAATTTGGAACAGTGAGTTGTATTAAGGCCTTCGACATCCTTCTTCAATTTGGCCCAGATCGGTCCAGATTTGGATATAGCTGCCATATAGACCGATCTCGATAATTGAGGTCTTGGGCCCATAAAAGACGCATTTATTGTCCGATTTCGCCGAAATTTGAGACAGTGAGTTGTGTTAGGCCACACGACATATTTCTGAAATTTGGTCCAGATGGCTCGAGATTTGGATATAGCGGCCATATAAACCGATCTCTCGATTTAAAGTTTTGGCCCCATAAAAGGCACATTTATAATCAGATTTCGCTGAAACTTGACACAGTGATTTATGTTAGGCTTTCGACATCCTTGTCGAATATGGTTCAGATCGTTCTATCTTTGGATATAGCTACCAAAAAAACCATAATTTTCTTCTACAAATTGAACAATGACCTATTAGACCACTCAATGTTCGATATATCTGCTATGGCGGCAAAAATTATGCATTTTTCGTCGGATTGTGGTGGTTTACATATAAACCCGAGGTGATGGGTATCCAAAATTCGGCCCGGCCGATCTTAAAGCCCTATTACTTGTTTTTCTTGAAAAACTTTTCTATAGCTCTTAAAAAATCACCCTCTAGTAACAAACTTTCGCCACTATTAGCATAAAAAATGCATCATCGGATGTCGAGTGGCCTACACAACTCACTGTCACAAATTTCAGCGAAATCGGATAATAAATGTGGTTTAAGTTTAGAGCAACCCTGCAATCAGTAGCAACGTAGCCAGATTAAGGAGAGGTATCGGGAGAAAAGGAGAGAGGAGAAACGTCTATTCCGCAGATAGAAAAAGGAAATGGAAAGACGTGAGTGTGAGCGAATTGAGATGCACAGGAGTCAGAATGAAGTCCGGAAATTCTACCAAAGAATTGAATATCAAACCGATGGCTTTGGTGCAGGCATATCCTCCTGCAGAGACAAAGAAGGAAATCTGGTAATTGACACAGATAACATGCTGAGGATATGGAAAGAACATTTGACCCAACTGCTAGTGTCCGACGTTGGCGGCGAAGAGGATAACTCAGAACCAATCCCTGATGTTGGTATAGAATGTTTACCTCATAGTCATAATGAGGTCCAAGTGGCGGTGACCCGACTAAAGAACAACAAGGCAACAGGAGCCGACGGATTACCCGCTGAACTGTTTAAGACCGGAGGCGACACGCTGATAAGGCGTATGCATCAGCTTATCAGCGTAATACCCGATGATTGGAACCTCAGCATACAATGTCCCGTACACAAGAAAGGAGACAAGACGGAATGTGCCAACTACAGAGGAATAAGTCTTCGCCCTATCGCATAAAAGATACTCTCGAGCGTACTGTGTGAAAGATTACAACCTAAAGTCAATGAGATAATTGGGCTCTATTAATGCGGCTTTAGACCTGGTAAATCCACCCTAGACCAGATATTCACACTGCGCCAAATCCTGGAAAAGACCCAAGAAGGACAAATCAACACCATCTGCCATCTCTTTGTTGACTACAAAGCCGCCTTCGATACTCCTTTACGTTCAAAGATATTTCAAGCCATGTCTGAGTTTGGTATCCCTGCAAAATTAATAAGACTCTGCAGGATGACACTTGCTGATCCGCGTTCCTCAGTAAGAATAGGAAAGAATCTCTCCGAACCATTTAATACCAAACGAGGTTTCAGACAAGGAGACAGCCTATCGTGTGATCTCTTTAATATCCTGCTGGGGCAGATTATACGAGATGCAAATGTGAATAGATATGGCACACTAATCACAAGAGAACACATGCTACTCGCCTATGCCGACTACATCTATATCATACGTCGGTCACCGGAAGTATTAACAGCAGCCTTTGAAAGAGTCGAAAGAGAGTCAGTGAAAATGGGTCTGGCAGTAAATGGAGATAAGACGAAATGGATGGTTTCTACTCCCAAAAAGCCTTGCACAACCGAGCAGATAAAGAAAGTGAAGAAAATTGATAACCACAACTTTGAGAGAGTCAGTGACTTTATATACCTAGGCATCGCCGTAACCGAAACGAATGAGACCAGTTTTGAGATTAAGCGAAGAATAATACTGGCAAACAGACGCTACTTTGGTAAGCAGCTTAGAAACAAGGTCACCTCTCGACAGACGAAGATTACACTATACAAGACACTGATGCTACCCGTGCTGTTATATGCTTCTGAAGCATGTGGACATGTGAAAGCAGACGAGGGAGTACTTGGAGTAATTGAGAGAAAGATTCTTCGTAAAATATATGGACCAGTTTGCGTTAACGGAGAATATAGGCGACGTATGAACCACGAGCTGTATGAGTTGTTGTATACGGACATTCCAGGTGCAGATCCGTAAATCATGATCCTTTTTTCGTTTGCGTGGGTCGTCAACGTTGGGGGGTCCGTTTTTACTATTCCTTTTTTTAGCATAGTTACACGCATCAAAATACAACGGCTGCGTTGGCTAGGTAATGTTGTCAGAATGGATGAAGAAGCTCCAGCAAAGAAGTTTTTTGAAGGCAAACACGGTGGTACACGCAAACCGGGTGTGTCCAAAAACCCGATGGAAAGATCATGTGGTGGGAGACACTTCGAAACTTGGTGTCAGAGATTTAAGAATGAGCGCAGAAAATCGAGGTGCTTGGAACCCTATTCTACGTTCGGCTAGCCGAACAAATATTCTGTCATAGCCAATTAAAGTAAAGTAAAGTTAGTTGGCCTAAGACCTTAAATCGGCACATGGTTCTATATCGGAGACCCATATACCCGACATATCCCATTTTCTAGCTTAACCCGTCTATGGGCAAATAAAAAAGGAGCTGTGCAGAGTTTCAGCTCATTACCTCTTATTTTTATACCCTCCACCATAGGATGGGGGTATACTAATTTCGTCATTCTGTTTGTAACACCTCGAAATATACGTCTAAGACCCCATATATTCCCCCATATATATATTCTTGATCGTCGTGACATTTTAAGTCGAACTTGTGATGTCCGCCCGCTCGTCTATCTGTCGAAAGCACGCTAACTTTTGAAGGAATAGAGCTAGCTGCTTGAAATTTGTCACAAATACGTTTTATATGAGTGTAGGTCGGTTGGGATTGTAAATGGGCCAAATCGGTCCATGTTTTGATATAGCTGCCATATAAACCGATCTTGGGTCTTGACTTCTTGAGCCTCTAGAGGGCGCAATTCTCGTTCGATTTGACTGAAATTTTGCACATAGTGTTTTGATATCACTTCCACCAACTGTGCGACGTATGGTTCAAATCGGTCTATAATCTGATATAGCTGCCATATAAACCGATCTTGGGTTTTGACTTCTTGAGCCTCTAGAGGGCGCAATTCTCGTCTGATTTGACTGAAATTTTGCACATAGTGTTTTGATATCACTTCCAACAACTGTGAGTTTTACGTTTTATTAGTGTAAGTCAGTTGGGATTGTAAATGGTCCAAATCGGTCCATGTTTTGATATAGCTGCCATATAAACCGATCTTGGGTCTTGACTTCTTAAGCCTCTAGAGAGCGCAATTCTCATTCGAATTGGCACAAATTTTGCACAACGTCTTCTCCCATGGCCTTCAACATTCGTATGCAATATGGTCAGAATCGATCTATAGCTTGTTTTTTTTATCTAATTTCGCTAAAATTTGAAACAGTGAGTAGTTTAAGGCTTACCGCCAACTGACCTTAATATGGTTCAGATCGGACTATATTTGGACATAGCTGCCATATGGACCGATCTCCCGATAAAGGGTCTGATGCCCACAAAAACTTTATTTATAAGCTGATTTCGCTGAAATTTAAAACGGTAGGTTATTTTAAGCCTCCCGACATCTGACCTAAATATGGATTAGATCGTTCCATATTAAGATATAGCTGCCATATAGACCGATCTCCCGATAAAGGGTCTGAAGACCATAAAACCTTTATTTATTGTCCGATTTCGTTAAAATTTGCAACAGTGGGTTATTTTAAGCCTCCCGATATCCGACCCAAATATGGTTCAGATCGGACTATATTTAGATATAGCTGCCATATAGATCGATCTCCAGATAAAGGGTCTGACCCCCCAAAAAGCTTTATTTTTTAACCGATTTCGCTGAAATTTGAAGCAGTGGGTAGTTTTACGACAACCAACATAGGACCCAAATATGACTCAGATCGGACTATATTCAGATATAGTTGCGATAAAGTGCCTGAAGCTTTATTTTTTATCCGATTTCACTGAAATTTCAACAGTGACTTGTATTTATTAGACCACTCAATGTCCGTACCGAATTTGAGTGCATAAGTTATCCAATTTTCACCAGATTGTGGCGAAAGGGGGTTTACATATACACACGAGGTGGTGGGTATCCAAAGTTCGGCCTGGCCGAACTTAATGCCTTTTTACTTGTTTAAGATTTCAAAACGGATAAACGGACATGACAAGATCGTCTTAGATTTTTTCGACGATCAAGAATATAAATACTTTATGTACTTGAACGTACCATCATTCTTCGGCGAAGGATACAAAAATTAATGTTGCTATACCTAGCAAATGTTATGACGAAATCAATATAAGCCAAAACAAATGCTAAGATTTATTGTTATTCAAAGATTCTTAAATATTTTAGTTAGATGTTATGAAATGTGTAATTTCAATATTTCCCATCTACTTTATCTATTTCACTTCTTTATCCCACAGTGGATGACAAGTTAATTAATTACTTTATTTTTTAGCACAAAACTCATGTAAAGTGCGTTTTAGCAATTAATAATAAACCTCACCACAGGTCGACAACTATGGCAGCAGAAACGGCTGCAGCAGTAGGGGCCTGAAATGGAAATCCCAGAGTATCTTGCAGTTTGTAATGAATCGAGCAAAAGATGATGATGATGATGAATGCTGCCCATAATAGATGATGATATGCATTAGAAGCAACATTGCATGGCAGGGGTAACTAACTAACTGCAGGCGTATATATATACCCATGTAGTGAAACACAAACACATGAGCAGTGCGCATGCGCTTAGGTGTAACGTAATTGTTATTACATACATTTGTAGTTTCTTCTAAAAAGATACCTGAGGTGTTTCTCTACAAATAGCAACAGTAGGCAAGGCACATCATATGTTATGCCAGCAACCATCCATAGATTTAAGATCAAAGGTAAAATGTTGAAGCAACTGAAGGTATGCTGGATACTGAAATGTTGTAGAATGTCATTATCTGACTGCTGTGTTGGGTAGGTGGAGAAGGTAGCAAAGTAAAAACAGCAAACCAAGCTGAAGATATGTTGGAAAGAATAGCTATTTGGATAGAATAAAGAAATATTTAAGTAACTAAATCTTCTATTTACCTAATTTTATAATTTTCACTAGCGCACCCGGGCCCGCTCCGCTGCGCCTTCTTTTACTTTATATGGAACAAAATTTAAATTGGAATATTTTTTTCGACTATTAAACAGCTTTTAGTGAAATACAATGATACGAAAATAGTATATCGCTTGACTAACAGTTTAACAATATAAGTGCCTTTATCTGAATCCCATCTTTATTGGTCCATGAATTTAATTTTGGATATAAGGTGTACTCCATTCTTAAAATACTTTTTTTCAGCCCTATAGCTTGTTTCTCATGATGTCTGATGATCTGAGGGGTGTTGTCGGGGGTGTGTTGGTCCCCCAGACAATTAGCGCTGAAAAAATGTCAGCATCGTGCTTTTCTCTCAAATATCATTTATTTAAACCCCATATTGCCATTGTTTTAAGGAGAGTTTACACGATGAGGCGTCCCTTCCCCAAACACATGGTCCCAAATTGGTTATCAAATTCGTTTTCCAATCTCATATACCTTTCATTAGAGCCACATATTGGCATGGTCGAAAAATTTTTACCTTTTAGGGGGTGTTTTGGGGAAGGGGTGATGCCCTAAATACATGGTCCTACATTTGGATATCAAATTCGTATTCTACTCCCAAATACCTTTATTTGAGCCCCATTTTGTGATGGTCACTAAAAAATTGCTGTTTTAGGAAAGGGGTTGACCCCAGAAAATTGGTACCGAAAGTGGGTATCAATTCTTGCTCTACCCCCCAATACCTTTCATTTAATCTCCACATTGACACAGTCGGTAAATATGCCCGATTTAGGAGTGTTTTGGGGAGTGGGGCTGTCCCCCAAACACTAAGCCCGGAAAATGTATCAGCAAAGTGCTCTATTCTCATATATCTATATATCATTTATTTGAACCCCATATTGTCATTGGCCCCAAAATTGTATATCAAATTCGTTTTCTAATCTCATTTAAACTCCTTATTGCAAAAGTCAGCAAATATATCCGGTTTGGGGTATTGGCCCTAAAAATTATAAATATTTAGTTCCACTCTCTTTAAGACCCAAATTGTGAACAAATACGTACTATTTGGGGGTTGTTATGGTTATGGTGGGACGTCCCCTAGACACTTGGTCCCCAATGTTGATATCATATACGTGTTCTAATCCCAAATACCTTAATTTGAGCCCCATATTTCCATAGTCGGCAAACACGACCGGCTTGGGGGGTGTTTTGGGGGATGGGGTGGCCACTCTGTGAGTTGACCTTGAAAATCGGATTCGTGTTCTACTCTATCAACTCTCTTATTTGAGCCTCATATTGCAATAGTCAGAAAATACTTCCTATTTGGGTGGTGTTCTGGGGGTGGGGTGGCCTCATAGACACTTTTCGCGAATATTGGTATCAGATTCGTGCTTTACTCCCAAAGACCTTTCATTTGAGCCCCATATTGCTATGGTCGTAAATTTGTCCCCTTTGAGGGATATTTTTGGGGAGAGGCGGCCCCCAAACACTTGGTCCCATATTTGGATATCATATTTGGATATCAAATTCTAATTCTACACTCAAATACCTTTTATTTAAGCCCCAAATTCCCTTGGTCAGTAAATAAGTTCTGTTTGGGGGAAGGTTGGACCCCCAGGAACGTGGTCCCACATTGCGATATTAGATTCGTATTCTGCTCATAAATACCTTTCATTTGAGATTTAGGGGTGTTTTGGGGTTTGAGGTGGTCTCCCTAACACTTGGTCCTACAATTGGATATCATATACGTTTTCTTATCCTAAATACCTTTCATTTGAGTCCCATATTGTCGTGATTAGCCTAAATACATGTATGGTAGGTTTTAGGGTGGGGCTGTTCCCCTAGGTACCCCATCCGAAATTTTGATACCAAATTTTTATTTTTAGGGAGCACACAAAATTTCGCTTAAATCGCACCACCCATCTCTGAGATCTGGCGTTTCTGAAAATTAGGGTAAGGGGGATGGTCCGCCCCCCCTTCAGATATCAAAAAATTTAGTACCCTATTTTCACCACGGGATCGTTATATTACACCACCTGTGAAAAATTCAAAAAAATAGATTCAGCCGTTTCTGAGTCTATAAGGAACACACAAACAAACAAACCTACAAACAAACACAAATTGATTTCTATATACAAAGATTAATTTTGAGCTGAAATATATCTCGAACTCTAAAAAGTTTTTCTGAAATGGGTCAATATATTTAAGGCAACTTCAATCTGTGTTTTTTTGTGGGTGGCGCGTTCTCCTGCAGATATGTGTTGTGGTCCGGCAGAAGATCGAAGAGGGTCTTGATTCAAAATCTCAAAGATGCCAAGTTATGCAATGTCTAGGGATTCCTGGCGGTATGTTTCCATCAGATCCAACCGGACGGGGTAGGAGATTAAGAACTGTCATGATCTGGTCCTCTTTTATCGAATGCGATCATCTGCAGAGACAGATCCAGTGGACATGGTGATATAACGAACATCGACACATTCTGGCTGCCTGGAAAATGCGTACTATCATATTTTCCATTGTCCCCTTGTTAACCTTGATCCCTTCGTCCTTACTTGGAAAGCTAGGCGTGCTACGGGTTTTGAACAGATCATAGATCCTTACTCAAAAGCCTTCCAATTCCTCACAGAATTTCTCCTAGAAATTTATTTTTAGGATCAGTATCAAGACCTCCTTCTTGATACTCTTCAAGGTACTCAAGCAATTCGGCTTTCCCAAATTTAATCCCTCCTTGTCTTATGAAAAAGTTTCCTCTCTCATTGCCTGTACCATTTGCTATGGGGCCTACCATGTTTGGTGAAAGGTTATGAGTTATTTTACTCCAATGAAAAAAACAACTGGAATCAATATGCCTTTCTTGATGTTGTTGTTGTTGTAGCAGTGTTCTATCTTTCGTCTGCTTGATTCTCTTGAATATCCAGAACCAGAAACTCTGCTACTAAGGTGGGGTGCGTCCAGGGGGATCTGGGTCTGAGATGAGTGGGTCTGGCTGGGCAGTTAAACAGGTGACATGGGTCGTATGGTCCCAGGTCACAATGAGGACACAGATTCTGCACGTTGGCATCAATCCTTGCTCTGTAGGAGTTAAGGCTGCTGCAACTGCCGGATCGCAATTAAGCCGGAACTACTTGGGTTTGCCGGGGGAGGTCAATTTCTTTAGGACCAATGACAGATGGTCGTTCTCCAAGGTCCACATTCACCGGGTGGCTATTCATCGCATCTGCCACCTTTTCTGCATGAATGTTGTCTAGATCCGCTTGATATGCCGCTTTATCTAGAGGTTCTCTCTTGTAGCGCTGAACCTCATACTCTAAATCATGTAGATCTACCTTAAGGCTTCTAGGCTGGTGATACCTATCCACATGATGATAATTTGGATGGTCCCTGCGATAACAGCCCAGCAGGTATTTCTTAGTAATTCAAAGAGCGGCTGATGCCTTGATTGTAGAATTTTCCGCCCATGATACGTTCTCCATGCTGTCTGTAGGGGGTGAAATGAACTATAGGTAAATATTAAATAGTGCCGGAGATTTTACCCTACTTTGGGAAACCGCCTGTTTCACTCTATCTTCTTATCCCTAATTTCCACAAATAACTGGTGGCCGCCATATAATTTTCGAGCCAATGTTTCAGGTCTAGCTGGAGGGAAGTATTGGCGATGTCCTCAAATAGCTTGGAACGGCTGACCGTGTCGAATGCCATTGATAGGTCCTGTTTAGCCGAGAATTTAGAGAAACGACCGTGTTGATTGGTGTCTTGAACAGAACTCCCTTTATTTCTTACAAAAACTATCTTAACACCTAATACATACTTAAACTTCTGTAAACTGTACAATCTTAAATATCTAAGGACAACAAATACAACACACATTGATCCTATTTCCATCCACAGGATATTTACATAGTGAACTAGCTACCTGCCTTAGTTGAAACACATGTACTCTTAATGATTAGAAAATCACTTACTGATAAACGATACACTTAATGATAAACAATACAAATGCTTACTTCTACATAAGTGTTCCAACATGTGCTCATTTTATGATCTAAGGTTTTATCATAGAAATTCCCTATCTCTGGGTATATATACTATGCACACATGTCTGTTATTTGTTGGCCTATCCTCAACCAAACATACTGAACTGTACATTCTCCCCGCCTTAAAAGATCCTAGTCTTTTTATGAGTATTATATCTATTGAACATTGAATTGTTACATACAGAAAAATTACTTATAATTACAGTCTAAGTTGAATAAAGTTGAGCAAAGTAATATATATCTGTACATTTATATAGCAATTATTTTGTTTTATCTTAAACGAGGTAGTACAATGGATGCTGGCAGGTATCTTGATGACATGTTGCATACCTTCTTCAAAATCCATATCACGGCAATAATGATGACAATGATGATAATGCATGTAGTAACGCTGAAGCCATAATGTGCCAGATGATGAATATTTAAATGCGTGGGCCAGCCAAGAATTGAAGTTGCCTTAGGGATGTCTGAGAGTTTATAAATTGCAATCTCGTTATCCAACTTCAAATGTGACAATGGAGGTAAAAATGACGTCAAATTGATGTTTGGAATCATAAAATCAGCATCGCTGCTGTACCTGTCGTACGCCCATAAAGTGGTCTCTTCAGTTTCGAGATGACAATTTGGCTGTAGTTTTATCAGCCCTTGACCTTCTATAATAACAGCATGCCTTTTGTTGTCGCAAACAGCTTCAGCTCCCATTTGTGTCGAAATCGAAAATATCCAAGTATTTGGAGCTTGAACTTGTTTCCAATAATTTGCCCAAGCCTTGATCTCAACCTTGCAACTAGTTGGTACTCGTCTAGTCTTCAGAAACAATTGCACCTCGCAACTTTGCGTATTTCGTGTGTTGTATAAGGGATGAGTTTGAGGACAGATCATCATATCCTCAGTCTTCTGACAATGTGCCCAATTTTGAAAGCTCCATTGGCCTCTCAGTAGGCAGTCGCAACCTCTTGTTGACTGTGGACCTTATCCGCAGAATTTCGTCCTTCAATTTCTTAACAGAAATTAATTCATGCAGTAAGCTTCCTTTCGTGTTCGTCATCACAGTGATTAAATTCTTCTGAATTTCTCCAAACGCTTCTAATGTTGCTAATAGGCTTGTTGCTTTCCTCACAATAGCTTCTCGGTCGGCTAGATTATTTACCCGTGCATTCAAGGAATCGAAAGAGCCTTTGAACTTCTGGATGTTGTCGAATATTACCTCATTTTGCTTTTTAATGACTTCAGAGGTAATGTCTTGAATAGAAGTATAATTCCTCTCCAAACTCAATAGATACTCTTGATTTTCCGCAGCATTCCGTATCTTCTCAGAAAGAACTTCAGCGTGTTCTTCGTCCATCAATCCAAACAGTGAATGAAAAATACCTCCAACAAACGCAAGTGCCGCTCGTTTCGACCTTCTATCAGGCATTGATGACATTATAAGCTCGTTCCTATTTTGCACTTGATGATATGCTTCTTCCAGCTCGTTCCGCATAAAGACTTGCTGCTTTTCCAACACCTTATCCACAAAAACTCCATAATCCGACATCGCATTATTTATAGTTGTCATTGAAGCTGCATATTTTGATATGTTGATATGCACCACAATATCCCACGATGATTTCGTTAGCCCCACTGTACTAACCTCTTCGAAGAATATGCTAGATTTCTCCGTGAATTTAATAATATCAATTTTAGCTCTAATTGGGCTTATTAGACACAATAAATTTATAATACAAACTATGAAATTCTTATTTTTTATCCTCTCTCTTCTTAAGGTCGGTGAGACCGAACCTTTTCGTTTGCATATAGTCGGCTTTTTGTTTTCATTGTAAGCTGCATTCAATATCGTAGCTTCATCTTCTCCGACTATTTCCTCATTGTTCTCAGTGGGAAAAGGACAAACATTTTGGATCGATCTTTTTGTTTCTCCCGTGCTGGTCCTTACGTCCACCATTCTACACAACCCATCCGAACCTATGATCGTTCGGATGACCCTGCCCCGCCTCCAGCTCAGAGGTGGCAGATTATCCTCTTTCAAAAGAACCAAAGTACCCGGTTGCATATTCGATTGAGGTTTATTCCACTTGTACCTCTTATTTAATTCGGACAGATATTCCATCGACCAACGTTCCCAAAACGCATTTGCATTTTCTTGTACTGCCCTCCAATGGTCTCGCAGCCCTTTATAGCATTTGTTCTCCGACGAATCAACTATTGTCGTAAAGGCCTCTCCTATTAGAAAATGCCCCGGAGTCAATACACTATTGTCATTTGGATCTTCAGACAATGGTGTTAACGGCCTGGAATTTAAAACGGCCTCAATTTGAGCGATTAATGTACATAACTCTTCGTATGTCATTATTCCCTCTACCGCCTTATGAAAATGCTTCTTCACTGATTTCACGCATGCCTCCCATAGTCCTCCAACATGCGGTGATCGTGCAGGAATATTAATCCACTCTATGTCCCGTTGCAGACAAAACTCATCAATCTTCTCCTTATGTTGTTTTTCTGCAAACAATTTGTAGATTTCGTGCAAACTGTTTGAGGCCCCTACAAAGTTAGTCCCATTATCACAATAAATCCTAGTTGGACATCCGCGCCTTGCTACAAACCTTTTTAATGCACCAATAAACGCCGCTGACGTCAAATCTGATGCCACTTCCAAATGCGCTGCTTTCGTGGCAAAACAGACAAAAACGCACACATACGATTTGTCTATTCTCTTTCCTCTAACTTTATGGTGTATTTCTATTGGACCAAGATAATCAATGCCCACATTCAAGAACGGGCGAGTTCTTATAACTCTGTCTCCTGGCAAATTCCCCATCATTTGATGAATTTTCCTTGGCTCTACCCTGAAGCATCTATAACACCTATTTACTATCTTTTTCGCCAATAATCTTCCACGAAGAGGCCAAAATTGCTGTCTTACTATTGCTAACAACCCTTGCGGACCGACATGCAAATGCTCCCTATGTAATTGTTCCACTATCATCTCTGTAACTTTGCATTTGTATGGCAACAACATAGGATGCTTTGCCTCATACAGCAATGCGCTATTTTCCAACCGGCCTCCTACTCTTAAAATTCCCGAACTGTCCAGTATAGGACATAATGTGCGAATATGAGATGCTTCATGTACCTTACCTTTTGCCAGCATCTTCTCCAATTCGGCCGAAAAATATTCCTGTTGAACATCCCGTATTATTAGCCTGAGTGCTTCCTTTCTGTAATGTACAATAGACTTATGACCATTTTTCTTCGCAATATTAACAAATTTCAAGACCATCGCCACTACGTTTTGCAGCACAGAAAACTTGTTTCTGTGATTAATGGTCTTCCACCAAACAATTCCTTCTTGAATAACGAGAATCTTCGCCGCTTTCTTAACATCAGGTACGTCCACAATCTGCTCAAACGTTGTCTCTTTCTCAACCAATTCCTTCAAAAAAACCGGACCTTCAAACCATAGTTCATTTTCCACGATCTGTCGTCCCAACAGCCCTCGAGATAACAAGTCCGCAGGATTTTCTTGAGACTTTACATGCCTCCATTGTGACAATTCTGTCATAGACTGTATAAAAGACACCCTATTTGATACAAATATTTGCAATACTGCCGGATCCAATCTTAGCCAGTTCAAAACAATTGTCGAATCTGTGTAATAATAAACATCAGCAGATCCCACCATTACCTTTAAACTTTCCAGCACCGCCTTCATGAGCTCAACTAATAACACACCAGCACACAATTCCAAACGTGGCAGTGTTATCACCTTTATTGGTGCTACCCTTGACTTCGATGTCGCCAACTTACTACTTACATTGCCCTCGCTATCAATAGTTCGGACGTAGATAGCTGCACCATACGCTTTCATTGACGCATCGCTAAACCCGCATAGTTGAATTTTCATTGGTTTCACACAACATACATGCCTCGGCACCCTTACTTCATTAAGACATATCAAATTCTCCTTTATCCTTACCCATCTTGCACATACATCGTTATCAATCACATCATCCCAATCGACTTTCAATTTCCACAAATCCTGCAGCAGTATTTTTGTCAACACCACAACAGGACCAATCAGCCCCAATGGATCAAACAATCTTGAAATTTCACCCAAAATCGTCCTTTTCGTTACAGTTGTCATTTCTTCACGGTGATAGTTGAAGCTAAATACATCTCTTGATGGGCTCCAACTTATACCTAAAGCCTTTACACAATTAACCAGGCCCGATTCAAGTTTAAATGTTTTTTCCACATCCTTTTCATCGACACTTTCCAATATTAGCTCGTGATTTGCGCACCACTTCCTCAAAGGCATTCCATACCGTTGTAAAATGAGTGCAATGTTGTCTCGAAATGCCTTAACAGACTCAAGACAGTCTCCTCCTGTCATCAAGTCGTCTACATAAAAATCACATCCAATTGCTTCAGACTCCATCGGATATTCATCCTTATTCCACTTGGCAATTGTCTCCAAACATTTTACTGCCAAATATGGAGCTGCCGCAGTGCCATACGTAACCGTCTTGAGGACATATGTTCCAATAGGCTCGTTATCGTTCCAACGCCAAAATATCCGCTGAAACTTTGTATCACAGCCTTCTACCCAAATCTGTCGATACATTTTCTCAATATCAGCAGAGAACACATACCTATGCCTCCTAAATCTGAGCAAAATATTAAATAAATTCTCCTGCACCTTCGGACCTGTGTATAATACGTCATTCAGCGACACATTTGAAGTGGTTTTGCACGACGCATCAAATACCACTCTCAACTTTGTAGTCGAACTTTCCGGGCGTAATACACAATGATGTGGCAAATAATATCCATCCTCCAATCTGGGCACCTCTGTCAACTTTTTCATATGTCCCATGTCTAGATATGTCCGAAGAAACTCGTGGTACTGCGCTTTCAACGATTCTTGTTTCTCAAGCTTTCTCTCGAGAGCAAAAAATCGTCGCCTTGCAATTCCCGCCGAGCTTCCTAATTCACTACATCCCTTTTTCAATGGCAACTTCACTTGAAATTTTCCATCCGCTGCCAATTTAACGCTGTTGTCAAAAATTTCCTCACACTCCTTCTCGTCCACTGTTAACCTCCTCATTTGTGGAACCTCTTCTATCTCCCAAAACCTCCTCAGCACTTCATCACCTTTGTGAATCGTTGCCACAATTTTAGGGCTTGAATCTGAATGGTCCATTATTGCAGGGCCACTTACTACCCATCCTAACAAAGTTTCCTGCACTCTTATCCCACGCTTTTCACTGCGCAATTGACCACTTGCCAAAACATCAAAAAATATTTCCGCCCCTACTAACATATCAACACCCCTTGGAACATTATACTGGGGATCTGCCAGTAACACTTTCTGCGAAAATCTCTCCGTCCTAACCCTCGACTCCGGAACATTTGATAAAATATTCTTTATTACTAACGCATCCACACTAGCGCTATAATCTGACGTTCGCGATCGAAGATTGACTCCTACCTTTTCATCAATCACGGATTTATGACTCGCCAACCCTTCTATTTCCTTTCTGGTGCTTTCACCAGATAACTTCAATTTGTTCCTAAATTCTTTGGTCATAAGACACACTTGTGACCCACTATCCAGCAGGATACGACAGTCTATCCACTGTCCATCTCCATTCTTCACCTGAACAACCGCCGTGGCCAATAATACACATGTATCATCTTTAACAATCTTGTCACTTACCACTGCGCTTTTCTGTCCAGTCTTCGCCCTATGAAGAAGTGAATGATGCTCACCGTTGCAACTTTTGCAATTGAACTTGGTGGTACATAACCTTTTGGTATGACCACTGCCCAAACATCTGGAACAAGCACCACTATCCATTACCCTGTCCCATCTCTCCTTGATTTCAAGGTTCCTAAATCTCGAGCATCTGTAGAGTGGATGCCACGTCAGACAACCAAGAACACATTTGTGTCCTTTAGTCGTCTGCTCCTTAGCATTCGGTATCTCTTCCCCTTGGAAATCACCCTTCCTCTGGGCACCATCCGATACCTTTATTCCCGAAGGATTTACCAACCCTTCTTCATTCCTTTGAATGAATTGTTGGCTTGCCTCCAAGGAATACTGCATCTGATTCAAAAATTCCATGAGACTATCCACTTTTGGAATCTCACGGGATTTTCCTAAGTGCTGCTCAAACTGGATCCTCAAATTCTCATCCAGTTTTCTCTGCAACACATAACACAAGAAAGCTTGATACATCTCTTGTGCATCAAGCTTTAGTGCGTTTAAACCCTGTAAACTTTCGTTTACAACCTCTACAAATCTCCTCACACTTTGTGAGTTAAAAAATACGCCAGGAGCATCCAATATGGACTTAAAATAGAGTGATGTCGTCGCTCTATTATTTGAGTAGTGTTCACTCAACAAATTCCATGCCGTCTCAAAATTCTCATCCCTAACCGGCAATTTCGCAATTTTCCGCGCCGCTTCTCCCTTTATCTTCGACTTCAATACACACATCTTCTGTGTATTGGAGATCGGTTGCTCCATCACCAATTGTTCGAACAACTCCCTAAACGTCTCCCACTCTACAAACTTTCCGGTAAATACAGGAATTTCTATAGAGGGCAACGTAAATGGAAGAGTTGTAGCCTTATTCTCTATTCCAGGAATGTCCGAGTAGGAATCCCTCAAGCCATAGAAAACTTCCGTCAAGTCATCGTCCGGAAACTCTTCCATGTATTGCAAAAATACAGTCTCAGCTAGCCTGTACTTCTCCTTCACCACATCAGCAGAAACCCTTTTACTTTTCAACCCCTCAATCTTGGCCTCTAGCTCGTCCAAGACATATTGGAATTTCCGAATAAGACCAGTGCTCTTCCTTACATCAGCAGGCCGTCCTAGTCGCATTTGGCTGATATGCCCAAATATATCATCCCGCCTTTCCTGGGTCTGTCTAGTACCCACGCCAAATGTGGGCAAGGAGAACGCTCCAGCACCATCTGAGTCTTTCCTGGGTTCCATCATTCGAGTTTGCTCAGATGTGGGACTCAGGGACGCATCTTCTCCAACTTCCACCCCCTTCTGGCCCTTAGAATTGGATGGTTTACCGTCTCCTACCGCTTTCGGAGCGTTTGTCGCAAGCCTATTATCGATTCCCATGCCATCTCTGACCTGATAATATAAAACCTCAAATTTCTTCATCGAATCCCGCACTCCGTCTACGAAATTTCCTGTGAAGTATGCGTCATTTTGCATCGTATGCGACGGCGGCCTGATTTCGTCATCAGTGTTCTCAAACTCTTCGACTAACTGTTTGAAACACGCCCACATCGCCACCAACTCCGATTCTCTTATACCTGCACCCGCCTGACTCAATTTCGTGTACAAGCCAGCAATATTTTGCCCTACAACACCCTGTCGCTCTATTCTGGCGCTAACACTCATCTTATGTTTTCTTCTTTTTCTTTTGAATATTTCTCTTTGAAATATTTTTTTATTATTATCACTCTTGCTTTTTTTTTTTTCACTAAGCACCAACACAAAAAAAAAAATTTTCACGCTCCAAAACAAAACACTAAGATTTTTTTTTTTTTTTTTTTTAAGAATTTTTCATTTAAAAGCACTTTCTTTTTTTTCCGCGCGTTCGTAAAACTTGGGGTCACCAAATGTTTAGCCGAGAATTTAGAGAAACGACCGTGTTGATTGGTGTCTTGAACAGAACTCCCTTTATTTCTTACAAAAACTATCTTAACACCTAATACATACTTAAACTTCTGTAAACTGTACAATCTTAAATATCTAAGGACAACAAATACAACACACATTGATCCTATTTCCATCCACAGGATATTTACATAGTGAACTAGCTACCTGCCTTAGTTGAAACACATGTACTCTTAATGATTAGAAAATCACTTACTGATAAACGATACACTTAATGATAAACAATACAAATGCTTACTTCTACATAAGTGTTCCAACATGTGCTCATTTTATGATCTAAGGTTTTATCATAGAAATTCCCTATCTCTGGGTATATATACTATGCACACATGTCTGTTATTTGTTGGCCTATCCTCAACCAAACATACTGAACTGTACAGGTCCAGTGCCGCCAGAACTATCCTATCACATGGCCCGGGATCTGATTGAAGCCATGGCAAACGTGTGCAGTGATGTCATGCAAAGCAGTTGTTGTGCTATGCAGTCTTTGATATCTATACTGGTGCTCGACGAATGGAAATTCTCCAAAGGAGCTCGAGAGTCTTGGCTACTGGTGAGAGAAGCGACATCGGTCTGTACGACTCTCCCTTACTGGGGTCCTTTCCAGGCTTCAGTAGCTAGACCACTATGCCCATCTTCCAGACATCAGGTACTATAAGAGTGTTCGAAGACAGGTTGAGGAGAGTTGTAAGATACTTGACTCCGGGTAGATCGAGATTAGTCGGTATCAGTGTAGAGATTCGGTAGGAGCTTAACGCCTTGGCGCCACGGATGACCTTCGTAACTTCATCCACGATAAAGTGTGATGTCTGTCTATAGGCTGGGAGACCACATATGACGAATGGCCTTGTAACTCACGGGATGCACAATAAATTGACAGTTGAACAACCTGGTGCATCACTAAGCCCATCTTCCAGACTTCGGGTACTATAAGAGTGTTCGAAGACAGGTTGAGGACAGTTGTAAGATACTTGACTCCAGGTAGATCGAGATTATTCGGTATCAGTGTAGAGATTCCGTAGGGGCCCAAGGCCATGGTTGCCTTGGCGCCACGGATGACATTCGTAACTTCATCCACGATAAAGTGTGATGTCTGTTTATAGGCTCGGAGACCACATATGACGAATGGCCTTGTAACTCATGGGATGCATAATAAATTGACGGTTGAACAACCTGGTGCATCAATATGCTCATCTTCAAGACATCGGGTACTATAAGAGTGTTCGAAGACAGGTTGAGGACAGTTCTAAGATACTTGACTCCAGGTAGATCGAGATTATTCGTTATCAGTGTAGAGATTCCGTAGGGGCCCAAGGCCTTGGTTGCCTTGGCGCCACGGATGACATTCGTAACTTCATCCACGATAAAGTGTGATGTATATCCATCGGCTCGGAGACCACATATGACGAATGGCCTTGTAGCTCATGGGATGCACAATAAATTGACGGTTGAAGAACCTGGTGCATCTCTTCAGATCAGTCGCAGTTATGTTGCCAAATATGACTGAGGTCCTGTCACATCTTCTACCGGGATTCGATAGTGACTTAACGGCAGAACAAAGCTTGCCTTACCGGTGCGGTACCTAAGTTACATTGCTCCAAGTTTTCCAGCCACAAATTCCGCTTATGTTCGTCGACTACCCTGTGGAAATATCCAGGTCGCTGATTCTGGGGTAAGTAGGGTCCGAACAAATCCAAGAACTCTCATCGCACTTGTCTGCGAGTACCACGCACTGCGCCTACGCCGGGAAATTGAGCCACACTTGTGGTATTCGACCGGCAGATATTAACTGAGCGTCTGATGGGTTAATGATGCCTCGGAATTTTTTCTCGGTAACTGGCACATTTGAGGTTGTCAAGTCACTGAAACGGCGTTTGGTGTACTCTCTGGAGCCGACCCAATCGGCTTTCTTTTAATTGATAAACGTGCGGCGTTCAGAGGTTATGAAGTCGGTTGGTCGGTGGGTGGTTAGTATTATGGCGAAGTAGTCCGATCCCAAAGTTATGACCGCTTGCTAGAATACGTCACTCAGCAGATTAGGGGATGCAATGGAAATGTCTGGTGAGCTGCTGGACCTCTTCATAATCGTAAAGGGGGCATCCTCATTCACCGTGCAACGTGGAGCTTTCAAATTTGCTCTGCCAAAGCCATGCCCCGCTGGTCGTTACCTACGAGAGAAGCAGATGATTATGGCCAGATAGTAGGCCACTAATGACGCTATGTTTCGAAGGAGTAAAGCTAGCCTCTTGAAATTTTGCACAAATACTTCTTATTGGTGTAGGTCAGTTGGGATTGTAAATGGGCCAAATTGGTCCATGTTTTGATATAGCTGCCATATAAACCGATCTTGGATCTTGACTTCTTGAGCCTCTAGAGGGCGCAATTCCCGTCCGATTTGACTGACATTTTGCACGTGGTGTTTTGGTACCACTTCTAACAACTGTGTTAAGTATGATTCAAATCGGTTCATAATCTGGTATAGCTGTGATATAAACCGATTTTGGATCTTGACTTCTTGAGCCCCTAGAGCGCGCAATTCTCATGCGATTTGGCCGAAATTTTGCATGAGGTGTTCTGTCAAGACTTCCAATAACTGCGCTAAGTATGGAAGTATTTGGAAGAAGTTTTGTGCAACGGCTTCTCTCATGTCTTATGTACGGGTCCAATATGGTCTGAATCGATCAATAACTTGATACAGCTCCCATATAAATCTCTCTCCCGATTTCGCATCTTGAGCCCCTACAAGGAGCAATTCTTAACCGAATGAACTGAAATATTACATAATGACTTCGAAAATGTTCGGCATTCATTTATGGTCCGAATCGGACTATAACTTGATATAGCTCCAAAAGCATAACAGTTCTTTTTTAATAATCTTTGTTTGCGTAAAAAGTGATACCGCGCATAGAACTCGACAAATGCGATCCATGGTGGAGGGTATATAAGATTCGGCTCGGGCGAACTTAGCACGCTTTTACTTGTTATACCCTCCCTCATAGGATGGGGGTATACTAATTTCCGTCCGTCAGTCTGTCGAAAGCGCGCTAACTTTCGAAGGAGTAAAGCTGGCCGCTTGAAATTTTATACGAATACTTCTCATTGGTGTAGGTCCATTGGGATTGTAAATGGGCCATATCGGTCCATGTTTTGATATAGCTGCCATCTAAACCGATCTTGGATCTTGATTTCTTGAGTCACTAGAGGGCGCAATTCTCGTCCGATTTGGCTGAAATTTTGCATGAGGTGTTTTGTAATGATTTCTAACAATTCTACTGGGTGTGGTTCAAATCGGTCTTTAACTTAATATAAATGTCATATAAACCGATCTGGGGTCTTGACTTCTTGAGCCTCTAGAGGGCGCAATTCCTATCCGATTTGGCTGAAAATTTGCAGGAAGCCAAATATAGTTTTAATTGGTGCGTAACCTGATATATTGGGTTGCCCAAAAAGTAATTGCGGATTTTTCATATAGTCGGCGTTGACAAATTTTTTCACAGCTTGTGACTCTGTAATTGCATTCTTTCTTCTGTCAGTTATCAGCTGTTACTTTTAGCTTGCTTTAGAAAAAAAGTGTAAAAAAAGTATATTTGATTAAAGTTCATTTTAAGTTTTATTAAAAATGCATTTACTTTCTTTTAAAAAATCCGCAATTACTTTTAAGGCAACCATAGCTGCCATATAAACCTACCTGGGATCTTGACATCTTGAGCCTCTGAATTTCGCCATTATTATGCGATTTGGCTGAAATTTTGTACAAAGACTTTTCTCATGATCTTTAGCAAACGTATCAAACATGGTCTGAATCGGTATATAGCCTGATACGGCTCCCATATAAACCGATCTCTCTATTTTACTCGTTGAGCCCCTTAAGAGCTCAATATTTATTCGAATTGGCTGAAATTTTACACAACGACTTCTATTATGGTCTGCAACATTCAGTTCAATTATGGTCCGAATCGATCGACGTTAACTTGATCATATGTTTGCCTAAAAAGAGATACCGGGAAAAGAACTCGACAAGTGCGATCCATGGTGGAGGGTATTTAAGATTCGTTCGGCCCGACCGAACTTAGCACGCTTTTACTGGTTTTTTATTTATTTCTAAATATCATTCATCCTTCGTAATACTATTCAACGCCCTTACGATTGGCATATTTCCGAGGCAACATTTTCATTCCAACTCTCTTTTCCTGTACGTTTAGCTCCAGTACGCAACATGTTTGATGATTAGTTCAAATATGTCCAATGAAATAAACAACTTGGATCAATGTGCCATTCTTGATCTCCCCTTATAGCTTCATCTACTAGTCGACCATGTTTCTCCGCTCTTATTAACTATTCCAACAATAGCCGCACATTAGCATATTATCGTGAAATTCACACAGTAATGGTAGAAGAGGTGGGAAAAGAAGTCAAGATTACGTTTACAGTTCTTTACATGCAGATTTTCACAACTTGCATCATTAGAGACAACTGCATCGTGGTGCCACACACCACACCATATCGCATTGGTGATGAGTACCACAAGCAACATCATATATCTTAAAGTGTGTGCTGCTTCCCTACTGCCTTAATGTCATAAAGCCATCACAGCATAAATACATGCGAAAATGACTTTGTTTCAAATTCCTCGCTTACTCCCCAATAGAAAATGTACGGTTTTTATACCCTCCACCATAAGATGGGGGGTATGCTAATTTCGTCATTCTGTTTGTAACTACTCGAAATATTCGTCTGAGACCCCATAAAGTATATAAAGGGTGATTTTTTTGAGGTTAGGATTTTCATGCATTAGTATTTGACAGATCACGTGGGATTTCAGACATGGTGTCAAAGAGAAAGATGCTCAGTATGCTTTGACATTTCATCATGAATAGACTTACTAACGAGCAACGCTTGCAAATCATTGAATTTTATTACCAAAATCAGTGTTCGGTTCGAAATGTGTTCAAATTTTGACAAATTTTGTTCAGCGATGAGGCTCATTTCTGGTTGAATGGCTACGTAAATAAGCAAAATTGCCGCATTTGGAGTGAAGAGCAACCAGAAGCCGTTCAAGAACTGCCCATGCATCCCGAAAAATGCACTGTTTGGTGTGGTTTGTACGCTGGTGGAATCATTGGACCGTATTTTTTCAAAGATGCTGTTGGACGCAACGTTACGGTGTATGAACACATTTCGAACCGAACACTGATTTTGGTAATAAAATTCAATGATTTGCAAGCGTTGCTCGTTAGTAAGTCTATTCATGATGAAATGTCAAAGCATACTGAGCATCTTTCTCTTTGACACCATGTCTGAAATCCCACGTGATCTGTCAAATACTAATGCATGAAAATCCTAACCTCAAAAAAATCACCCTTTATATTCTTGATCGTCGTGACATTTTATGTCGATCTAGCCATGTCCGTCCGTCTGTCCGTCCGTCCGTCCGTCTGTCTGTCGAAAGCACGCTAACTTCCGAAGGAGTAAAGTTAGCCGCTTGAAATTTTGCACAAATACTTCTTATTAGTGTAGGTCGGTTGGTATTGTAAATGGGCCATATCGGTCCATGTTTTGATATAGCTGCCATATAAACCAATCTTGGGTCTTGACTTCTTGAGCCTCTAGCGTGCGCAATTCTTATCCGATCAGAATGAAATTTAGCAAGACGTGTTTTGTTATGATATCCAACAACTGTGCTAAGTATGGTTTAAATCGGTCGATAACCTGATATAGCTGCCATATAAACCGATCTTGGGTCTTGACTTCTTGAGCCTCTAGAGTGCGCAATTCTTACCCGATTGAAATGAAATTTTGCACGACGTGTTTTGTTATTATATCCAACAACTGTGCTAAGTATGGTTCAAATCGGTTCATAACCTGATATAGCTGCCATATAAACCGATCTTGGGTCTTGACTTCTTGAGCCTCTAGAGAGCGCAATTCTTATCCGATTGGAATGAAATTTCGCACGACGTGTTTTGTTATGATATCCAACAACTGTGCCAAGTATGGTTGAAATCGGTTCATAACCTGATATAGCTGTCATATAAACAGATCTGAGGATTTGACTTCTTGAGCTTCTAGAGGGCGCAATTCCTATCCGATTTGGCTGAAATTTTGCATGACGTATTTTATTTTTACTTTCAACAACTGTGTCAAATAAGGTTCAAATCAGTTCATAACCTGATATAGCTGCCATATAAACCGATTTGGGATCTTGACTTCTTGACCCCTAGAGGTCGCAATTATTATCCGATATGCCTGAAATTTTGTACGACGGATCCTCTCATGACCATCAACAAACGTGTTTATTATGGTCTGAATCGGTCTATAGCCCGATACAGATTCCATATAAATCGTTCTCTCTATTTTACTTCGTGAGTCGACAAATGCGATCCATGGTGGAGGGTATATAAGATTCGGCGCGGCCGAACTTAGCACGCTTTTACTTGTTTTTTTTCTTTTTCACTGAGCATTAATTGCACTAAGAGTGCTGTTGCTATGGCATATGGCCTAGCTCTGCTGCAGCAGAGTTTTAAATATTTTCAGAAAAATTGTTTTCCATTTTTCCCCCACTTAAATAAAATGTGGGTTATAAAAACGGATTTTCTGCTGTTGTGGCTGTGGATTGTTTTCCCAACATTTATTACAGAAATAGCTTTTATGAGCCTCGTCGCATTGAGCTACTATTGTGGTGCTTTTGCGCATGCGTGCCATTTGATTCGTTTGTTTGTTTGGTGGTATGTGTGAAAAGTTATTAAAAAATATTTTCATTGATTGTTTTGAAAATTCCTACAAAAAATTGAATGTAATCAGGTGTGTGTGTGTGTGAGTGTGTATGTGTGCGTTGGTGCACCATTACAGTCGTTGTGTGCTTGAATGTTGACTTAAGAATGCAATAATTTTGTTGGCATTTTATGATGAACATAAAAATTGTATTAACATTTCTGAAATCTTACAAAAAAAAAAATTATTTTCTAGAGATTAAAATCTTGGTGAGAAAATGCGTTTTTTTCGATTTCTATGGGCATTGATTCTATTGTTCAAGTCTATGCCGTATATGGTCCTAGATTATTGTGGATAATTTACTTTCAAATAGAGCGCCTTTTAAAATGCTATTTGATGAACTGATAGCACTATGTATATGTATGTCGAAACAATATTCTTTGTTTGCAAAAAATAATTAAAGAGAGAATAAATCTAACAAGTAAAAGCGTGCTAAGTTCGGCCGGGCCGAATCTTATATACCCTACACCATGGATCGCATTTGTCGAGTTCTTTTCCCGGCATCTCTTCTTAGGCAAGAAAAAGAATAAAAGAAAAGAATTGCTCTGCTATTAGAGCGATATGAAGATATGGTCCGGTTTGAACCACAATTAAATTATATGTTGGAGAGATGTGTACAATGTCAGCCAATTCGAATAAGAATTGCGCCCTTTGGGGGCTCAAGAAGTTAAATAGAGAGAGCAATTAATATGGGAGCTGTATCAGGCTATAAACCGATTCAGACCATAATAAACACGTATGTTGATGGTCATGAGAGGATCCGTCGTACAAAATTTCAGGCAAATCGAACAAATGGCGACCTCTAGAGGCCCAAAAAGTCAAGATCCCAGATCGGTTTATATGGCAGCTATATCTAAATATGAACCGATTTGAGCCTTATTTGGCATAATTGTTGAAAGTCATAATAAAATACGTCGTGCAAAATTTCAGCCAAATCGGATAGGAATAGCGCCCTCTAGAAGCTCAAGAAGTCAAGACCCAAGATCGGTTTATATGACAAATATATCGGGTTATAAACCGATTTGAACCATACTTGGCACAGTCGTTAGATATCATAACAAAATACTTCATGCAAAATTTCATTCCAATCGGATAATTACGCCCTCTAGAGGCTCAAGAAGTCAAGATCCAAGATCGGTTTATATGGCAGCTACATCTAACTATGAACCGATTTGAGCATTATTTGGCACAGTTGTTGAAAGTCATAATAAAATATGTCATGCAAAATTTCAGCCAAATCGGATAGGAATAGCGCCCTCTAGAAGCTGAAGAAGTCAAGACCCCATATAGGTTTATATGACAGCGATATCAGGTTATGAACCGATTTAAACCATACTCAGCACAGTTGTTGGAACTATGAACCGATTTGAGCATTATTTGGCACAGTTGTTGAAAGTCATAATAAAATACGTCATGCAAAATTTCATTCCAATCGGAAAAGAATTGCGCCCTCTAGAGGCTCTAGAGTCTCAAGAAGTCAAGTCCTCGGATCGGTTTATATGAAAACTATATCAGGTTATAGACCGATTTTAACCATACTTCGCACAGTCGTGAGATAGCACAACAAAATACTTCGTGCAAAATTTCATGCCAATCGTGTAAGAATTACGCCCTCTAGAGGCTCAAGAAGTCAAGACCCAAGAAAGGTTTATATGGCAGCAATATCAAAACATGGACCGATATGGCCCATTTACAATCCCAACCGACCTACACTAATTGGAAGTATTTGTGCAAAATTTCAAGCGTCTAGCATTACTCCTTCGAAAGTTAGCGTGTTTTCGACAGACAGACGGACGGACGGACCGACAAACGGACGGACATGGCTAGATCGACATAAAATGTCACGACGATCAAGAATATATATATACTTTATGGGGTCTCAGACAAATATTTCGAGTAGTTACAAACAGAATGACGAAATTAGTATATTCCCATCCTATGGTGGAGGGTATAAAAATGTCTTCAGGAATTTTGAATATTTTTTTCACTGTTAATCTTGACATAGTTTATAGAAAAGATAGCTTAGCACGTAAAGGTGGAGGAGTATTTAGTGCGGTTGACCATCCCATACTATCCACTTTGTATGATGTTTATGTTGTTGATTCCCTGACTTTTATGTTTTCTTCACATATTCATATACACCTCCGAACTTTGGTAGGAAGATAAATGAAATTCATATCTGGACCTTATTAAAAGTTTCTCGGATGGACTTCGATGGACCTTACTTAGGTCCTGACATCCCGATTCAATGTTCAAGTATTTTACAATTAGGTTAGTTTACGTTGAAAAGAGGGTGCAGATATTAATCTGCCCCATGCCACTATAGACATACACCTAAGCTACTAATCGGCTTGATGTGCGGCCTAAAAACTTAGCTCGAAAAAGAACATTTTAAGTTAAGTTTTCCATACCACTCCCCTAAGATGGTTCATGTCTGGTATCGTGTCCCCAGCTAAGTACTGGTGTCTGTTAGCCGCGGCAATGGCATAGGAAATGCTCCAAAGTCTCATCATCTTCCCTGCATGTCTTCCCTGCTCGTAGTTCTATGTGTCCAGTTATGATATCAAAAGCTATACTGACCTTCTTACCTCCTTTCTGTAATAGATTCGTCCTCTCACGATCCGAATAACCCCATAGGATTTTCGCCGTCCTACCGACTGATTCGCTCTTCCACAGTGTTACATGCGTTTTTGGCGCCCACGCTTTTAACTCGGACTGCGTCGGCGCGAAAGACTTCGGGTTAAGAGGACGCAGTCGTGCCCGCGAAAGCCGACCAATGGCATAGGCAGTGCTCCAACGTCTCATCATCTTCCCCACGTGCCCTACATATGCTGTCACTTGCCGATTTTGCATAAGGAGCTTGTAGTCCTATGTGTCCCGTTATGATACCGAAAGCTATACAGACCTCCTTCTTACTTTCTTTCAGTAATAGTCTTGTTTTCTCACAATCCGGATCTCCTCATAGGGTTTTCGCCGCCCTACCGACCGTTTCGCTGTTCAACAGTGTTACATGCGTCGATCAAGTTTATTGAGGGCAGTCCTCTGGCCTTCACTGCCAAATCTTCTAGCCTTCACTGCCAAAGGCGTTAATCTCCTTTTTACATTCAAAGAAAGTCCGTGACCTTACCGTCCTGGTTGTTATTGCCATTATGGTCATTTAACTGTCCGTAGAGATGTTCATACTCGACGTCTTCTCGTGAACACCACTCCACCTCACGAATTCCGTGATCGACCGTATCTCAGCTTGCAGCATCGTATTATGGTCGGACAGTCCAAAACAGATCTCAGTGTAAGCCCCCAGGCCCATTCTGTCCTCTAGCTTCCAGTATGACATGATCTTCCAGATGGCAATACTAGGGTTCGGTCAGTCCAAGACTATGCCGATGGTAGCAGTGCCTCGCATTCGACCTCAAGTGTCGTCTCAGGTATCCGGTCGGAAACCTTTTCCCTTCTTCCTTCCAGGTTTCCTATCGTCGCCTCGATTATACCGCGATGGTATGAGCTGCTCCCATCCTCAATCCCTTCTCCCATAGCCTTAAGTCTCATAGCCGCAGTGGTTGCCTCATACTTAATCAGTATGTCAATGGGTCGTATATCTAGAATAGTCTCCAGTGGTGGGCGAGGTCCTCATCGCTCCGCCTATGACAAGACTACATGTTCTCTGAACCTGTTGTATGGTCCTTGTATTGCACTTTTTCTCCATAGCAGTCCACCAAACTACTGACGCTTAAGTATTGGTCTAATCACGCTCCTGTAGAGCCAGTGGACTATCCTCGAATTGAGGCCCCATTTCGAGCCTACGGCCCGTCTACATAGTGCCCAACATCTGTGAGTCTTCTCAGTACACACCTGAATGTGATATTTCCAATTCAGTTTCCTGTCCAAGATCACACCTTTTCAGATATCGAAATCGTTCTATTGAGGAAATGTGGCGCGTCAAATTGATCCAACTACGTCTTCTTCACGAACAGGCAGATTTCAGTCTTCTCTGGATTAACATTGCGACACCTAGGACTAGCCCTATCGTGTACCATCTGCAAGACCCTTTCGGCCCTTCTGCATAGCTGGCTCGGATCCTTACCCCTAAGAAGTATTTTAACATTGTCTGGGAAGCAAAATGATTTCAAACCCCTCCTCAGTCAGCATCCGTAATAGGTCATTTATGGTGGTCACCCAGAGGAGTGGCGATAAAATGATCCCCTGTGGCGTGCCACTTTCTGCCTTATATTTATGTCATGGGAATCACAAATTGTACACCTGTTCCATATGGATTATCCCGTCTCGAAGGACCCGGTCCACGATACTGGTTTATGGATTGGATCAATGTGTCGGTTCGCACATTGTTAAAAGCCCCCCCCGATTTCAATGCATACCGCCAGTGCGTACGTTTTGGCATCGAAGGATTCTTCTACTTTATGCACAACCTCGTGCAATGCTGTCTACACCCTTCCCTTGACATAGGCCTGGTGTTTGCATTTGTCCTACTCTTTATAATGGTGTCCATAATACTTTCCATGGTTTAGAGTTGAAAGGACGTAAGGCTTATAGGTCTGTAATTTGCCTTGCCGGGCTTGGGCACCACCCTTGCCTCCTGCCAGGCTTTCGGAGTATATGCAAATCATAGACACTCTGTGAAAATATTGGCCGGGTGGGGCGCCAGATAGTCGGCCCGCTTCAGTAGTTACGGAAATATTTAATTAGGTCCGGTTGACTTTAATGGTATGAAGGTCCTCAAAGATTCCTTTACCATAAATTCTGTAATGATAAACCTTCAATCAACATCATTATTCCAAGATTACGGTGTCTTGGTCTTGGTCCCATATTTGGATATTAAATTCGTATTCTATTTGGGGGTTGTTATGGTGGTGGAACGTCCGCTAGACAGTTGGCCCCTAATGTTGATATCACATACGTGGTCTACTCCCACATACCTTTAATTTGAGCCCCATATTTCCATAGTCGGCAAACATGACCGGCTTGGGGGGTGTTTTGGGGGATGGGAGGCCACCCAGTGAATTGGCCTTGAAAATATATATCGGATTCGTGTTCCACTTTAAAACCTCTCTTATCACCATAGCCATTTTGCTATGGTGATAAAATTGTCCCCTTTGGCGGATGTTTTTGGTGAGAGGCGGCCCTCCAAACACTTGGCCCCACATTTGAATATCAGATTCGTATTCTACACTCAAATACTTTTTATCTAAGCCCCATATTGCCATGGTCAGTAAATAAGTCCTGTTTGGGGGGTGTTTTGGGGAAAGGGTGGACCCCCAGAAACTTGATCCCACATTTGGATATCAGTTTCGTATTATACTCGCAAATACCTTTCATTTGAGTCCCATATTGCCATGGTCAGCAAATATGTCCGATTTAGGGGTGTTTTGGGGGTTGGGGTGGTCCCCTTAACACTTGGTCCGACAATTGGATATCAGATACCTTTTTTATCCTAAATACCCTTCATTTGAGACCCATATGGCTGTGGTTGGTCTAAATATATATTTTGGTAGGTTTAAGGGTGGGCGGCCCTCCTAGTTACCCTATCCGAAATTTGGATACCTAATTTTTATTTTTAGGGTACTATAAGAGAGCACCCAAAAATTTCGCTTAAATCGCACCAATCGTCACCAAAATCTGGCGTTTTTGAAAATTTGTGTAAGTGGGAGGGTCCGCCCCCTTCAGATATCAAAAAACGTAGTACCCTATTTTTACTACCGTAGTACCCTATTTCATGGAAATTGGTTCAGCCTTATAGGGAACACACAAACAAACACACCGACAAACAAACACAAATTGATTTTTATACCCTTCACCATAGGATGGGGGTCATTCTGTTTGTAACATCTCGAAATATTCGTCTGAGACCCCATAAAGTATATATATTCTTGATCGTCGTGACATTTTATGTCGTTCTAGCAATGTCCGTCCGTCCGTCCGTCTGTCTGTCGAAAGCACGCTAACTTTCAAAGGAGTAAAGTTAGCCGCTTGAAATTTTGCAAAAATACTTCTTATTAGTGTAGGTCGGTTGGTATTGTAAATGGGCCATATCGGTCCATGTTTTGATATAGCAGTCATATAAACCGATCTTGGGTCTTGATATCTTGAGCCTCTAGAGGGCGCAATTCTTATCCGATTTGAATGAATTTTGTCACGACGTGTTTTGCTATGATATCCAATAACTGTGCCAAGTATGGTTCATATCGGTTCATAACCTGATATAGCTGCCATATAAACCGATCTTGGGTCTTGACTTCTTGAGCCTCGAGAGTGCGCAATTCTTATCCGATTGGAATGAAATTTTGCACGACGTGTTTAGTCATGATATCCAACATCTGTGCCAAGAATGGTTTAAATCGGTCTATAACCTGATATAGCTGCCATATAAACCGATCTTGGGTCTTGACTTCTTGAGCCTCTAGAGTGCGCAATTCTTATCCGATTGGAATGAAATTTTGCACGACGTGTTTTGTTGTAATATCCAACAACTGTGCTGAGTATGGTTCAAATCGGTTCATAACCTGATATAGCTGCCATATAAACCGATCTTGGGTCTTGACTTCTTGAGCCTCGAGAGTGCGCAATTCTTATCCGATTGGAATGAAATTTCGCACGACGTGTTTAGTCATGATATCCAACATCTGTGCCAAGAATGGTTCAAATCGGTTCATAACCTGATATAGCTGTCATATAAACCGATCTTGGGTCTTGACTTCTTGAGCCTCTAGAGGGCGCTATTCTTTTCCGAATGGAATGGAATTTCGCACGACGTGTTTTGTTATGATATCCAACAATTGTGCCAAGTATGGTTCAAATCGGTTCATAACCTGATATAGCTGTCATATAAACCGATCTTGGATCTTGACTTCTTGAGCCTGTAGAGGTCGCAATTATTATACGATTTCTATAGGTCTATAGCCCGATACAGCTCCCATGTAAATCGATCTCTCTATTTTATTTTTTGAGCCCCCAAAGGGCGCAATTCTTATTCGAATTGGCTGACATTTTATACAGGTCTCCAACATATAATTTAATTGTGGTCCAAACCGGACCATATCTTGATATCGCTCTATTAGCAGAGCAAATCTTTTCTTATATCCTGTTTTGCCTAAGAAGAGATGCCGGGAAAAGAACTCGACAAATGCGATCCATGGTGGAGGGTATATAAGATTCGAACTTAGCACGCTTTTACTTGTTATATAATAGATGTAGATAGAATATCGACTTGATTGGACCCACCTTAATATATTTAAATTTCAAGATATTGAATGTCATGCACTGCACTTGTCTCATCCGGAACTAACCACAGGAATATAAACCACACCAATTTACAGTTATGCATTTCCTTTGGATTCATCTGCAATTGTGGTTCATCACAGAGATGTAGTTACTCTCTACATGGTGCGAACACCATCTATCTATCGACCACCACCGCACATCATGTGGTTAAGATCTAATTAACAATTATTAAAAGTCACTTTTCGACGCAGTCTCACTAATAAAATTAACCCAGAAACCAATGATCAAACCACATGAAGAAGATGGATAAGCAACAACTATTGAAAAACACCACTTTACCTCTACATGCAGCAGGTATTACACCAACATGCATCACACAGGCAACAACGTCGACCTGTGTAGATCAAGGCGCATAATAGTTGTAAAGGCATACCAAATTATGTTATTTTACTTTCTTGTTACTTTGGCCGACGCATCAAAAGGTAAAATCAAAGAAACAAAAAAAAAAGAGGAAAAAATGAATTTCATCTACAATGCGATACAACTTGAAGTAGACATTAGCACATGATCCATACCATTTGGGTATTAGCTCACCTGCTGGGAATAGCTGTGTTTTTTTGTTATAATTCACTTACATACAGCAAGTGCTTTAAAGACACCTTTTGGGTGATATTGCATGGATATGAAGTACTATGGAATGTCAGATTGCAAAGGTTGGTTGGTATACCTCATAAATAAGAGTGCCATCATTTGGATGGTTAGTAATGAAAACTTTGCTATTGTCAAATTAAAGTCATTGTAATAATAGAAGTTGCTGAGATATAATTTATGAGAATATCTTAAAAGTTGTATAAGACTATGAATCTGTACTTTATTTTACTTTAATTGGCTATGACAGAATATTTGTTCCACTCGCCGAACGTAGAATAGCATTCCAAGCAATTCGATCTTCTATGCTCATTCTAAAATCTCTGACACCAAGTTTCGAGATGTCTCCCACCACTTGATCGAACTTTTGGTCTTCCCGGTTTGCGTGTACCACCGTGTTTGCCTTCAAAAGTCTTCTTTGCTGGAGCTTCTTCATCCATTCTGACAACATGACCTAGCCAACGCAGCCGTTGTATTTTGATGCATGTAACTACGCTATCGTTGTCATACAGCTCATACAACTCGTGGTTCATACGTCGCCTATATTCTCCATTTACGCAAACTGCTCCATATATTTTACGAAGAATCATTCTCTCAAATACTCCAAGCACTGCCTCATCTGCTTTCACAAGCATCCATGCTTCAGAACCATATAACAGCACGGGTAGTATCAGTGTCTTGTATAGTGTAATCTTCGTCTGTCGAGAGGTGGCCAAACTGCCTACTTAGTCCAAAGAAGCATCTGTTTGCCAGTATTATTCTTCGCTTAATCTCAAAACTGGTGTCATTCGTTTCGGTTACGGCGGTGCCGAGTTAGATAAAGTTACTGACTATCTCCAAGTTGTGGTTCCCAACTTTCTCCATGTTCTTTATCTGCTCGGTTGTACAAGGCTTTTTGGGAGTGGAGACCATCCATTTCGTCTTATCTCCATTTACTGCCAGACCCATTTTCACTGACTCTCTTTCGATTCTTTCAAAGGCTGCAGTTACTACTTCCGGTGACCGACCTATGATATCGGTGTCGTCGGCATAGACGAGTAGCATGTGTTCTCTTGTGATTAGTGTGTCATATCTATTCACATCTGCATTTCGTATAATCTTCTCCAGCAGGATATTAAAGAGATCACACGATAGGCTGTCTCCTTGTCTGAAACCTCGTTTGGTATTAAATGGTTCGGAGAGATTCTTTCCTATTCTTACTGAGGAACGCGTATCAGCAAGTGTCATCCAGCAGAGTCTTATTAATTTTGCAAGGATACCAAACTCAGACATGGCTTGAAATACCTTTGAACGTAAAGGAGCATCGAAGGCGGCTTTTTAGTCAACCAAGAGTTGATAGGTGTTGATTTGTCCTTCTCGGGTCTTTTCCAGGATTTGGCGCAGTGTGAATATCTGGTCCAGGGTGGATTTATCAGGTCTAAAGCCGCATTGATAGGGCCCAATTATCTCATTGACTTTAGGTTTCAATCTTTCACACAGTACGCTCGAGAGTATCTTGAATGCGATGAGGAGGAGACTTATACCTCTGTAGTGGCACATTCCGTCTTGTCTCCTTTCTGGCGTACGGGGCATAGTATGCTGAGGTTCCAATCATTGGGTATGCGTCCTTTTAGCCAGATTGCGCAGATAAGCTGATGCATACGCCTTATCAGCGTGTCGCCTCCGGTCTTAAATAGTTAAGCGGGTTACCCATCGGCTCCTGCTGCCTTGTTGTTCTTTACTTGGTCCTCATTCACTGCTACCTGGTCCTCATTCTGACTAGGAGGCAAACATTCTATACCATCATCAGGGATTGGTTCTGCGGTATCCCCTTCGCCGCCAACATCGGACACTAGCAGTTGGGTAAAATGTTCTTTCCATATCCTCAGCATGTTATTTGTGTCAGTTACCAGATATCCTTCTTTGTCTCTGCAGTGGGATGTGCCTGCACCAAAGCCATCGTTTTGATGTTTAATTCTTTGGTAGAATTTCCGGACTTCATTGTGACTCCTGTACATCTCAATTCGCTCACACTCAAGTTTTTCCATTTCCTTTTCTTTCTGCGGAATAGATGATTCTCCTCTCTCCTTTTCTCCCGATACCTCTCCTTCATTTTTAGTCGGGTCACTGCTACTTTGACCAATCCATCATCAGGGATTGGTTCTGCGGTATCCTCTTCGCCGCCAACGTCGGACACTAGCAGTTGGTTAAAACGTTATTTCCATATCCCCAGCATGTTATCTGTGTCAGTTACCAGATTTCCTTCTTTGTCTCTGCAGGAGGATGTGCCTGCACCAAAGCCATCGGTTTGATGTTTAATTATTTTGTAGAATTTCCGGACTTCATTTTGACTCCTGTACATCTCAATTCGCTCACACTCAAGTTTTTCCATTTCCTTTTTCTTTCTGCGGAATAGACGTTTTCCCTCTCTCCTTTTCTCCCGATACCTCTCCCTTATTTGGCGCGTAGCCACTGATTGCAGGGTTGCTCTATATGCCGCATTCTTGGCTTCAGTAGCATCTCGATACTCTTGGTCGTACCATGGGTTTCTTGGAGGAGGCTTCCGGTACCCAATACGGATTTCGCGGCATTTTCCATGGAGTGGGCAATAGTTTGCTACTGCGCCATTATATCATCGAGTGGAGCTGCCATTTGTTGTGTTTGCAGCTTTTCAATGTCCAGCTTCCGTGCAGTGTCAGATCTTACTTTCCTCGCCATGTTCAAACGGGTGCGAACCTTTGCAGCAACAAGGTAATGATCCGAATCTATATTCGCTCCACGGATCGATCGTACATCTAACACGCTGGATGAATGCCTTCCATCTATCACAACGTGATCAATTTGGTTTCTCGTGTTTTGATCGAGTGACAGCCATGTGACTTTGTGAATATTTTTATGTTGAAATCTGGTGCTACTAACTACCATGTTTTTTGCAAGGGCGAAATCTATCAGCCTCAACCCATTACTGGACGTTATCTATTCGTTATGGACGTTATTACTATTCCTTTGTTTCTCATAGTTTTCCAGGGGCGGGTTACTAGCCCAGCGCCCCAGCCGCATGGGATTTGTGGGATTGCACATGTATCCCTCGTTGTGGCGAGCCGCTTGCTTCAAGATCCGGCGCTCGCCTCCAGCTGCTCCTAACCTGGGAACAGACGCTGATGTTGGCCATTGGTTATTTGAAGTCGCCGCTTGCTCCAAGATCCGACGCTCGTCTCCAGCCACCCCTAACCTGGGAATAGACGCTGATGTTGGCCATTGGTTAGTTGAAGGCGCCAAAAACTCGCCTTGTCATCTCGAGTATCATTGGCACTCAGTATTTAATTAAGAGCCAGTGCCACCTGACTCCTCACTGAGACTCTCCTCTCGAAAATATATATATTTGCTTGTAAAAACCACCGTATTTGCTCAAAATACTGCCTTACTCATTTTTTCACTGTAGATAGTTCCATATTGACTCCTTTTCATGAAACAATTTTTTTATTGATTTCTTTCGGTATGTGCTGAGAATAATCCTTGTTTTTAAAAGCAATATGGCAATCAGCTAGTAATCATATCAAATAATCTGATCTATTACGTAGATTAGACAACATTAACACTAGCAGTCCAGTATATACAATCATTACAAAAGTCCACACGTTCAAACACTTGGCAAACTCATAACACAAACTTCAGCCTATCATTTTCATATGAAGATGAAAACCTCAACAAGCCAAAATGTCTTAACTTACAGCAATTGTCTTTATGTGGCCCATGATGGTTGCAGCTAGGGTAAGTAATCATCCCAGCAACAAGTTAAGAGCAGGTCCAGCACAAGGTAAAATTGATAATTTGTGTACTATGCCATGTAACCATGTAAGAATCCATCATCATCATCTCAACACCATACCATATCATACCACACCACACATATTTCTTCCAGCTTGTGTCTAGATGTAAATTATCTCTCCAAGGGTCTTGTTTACATTTTGCTTTGTTTTCGAATGAAATTGAAACTGAGATCTTGGATAAGAATATGAATCTCTGGGTTGGTCAAGTTTAGAGATGTACCACAATTCATCATGAACTTAGGCAAGAAATGGGTAAACGAGATGTGTTTTTTGTGAAGTAATGGGCAATCAGGTAGTGTGTGTAACTTATATGAGTCTGAGTGAAATGTGTAAACAAGCAACAAGTCGTAATGGTGTTAAGTTTGTTTGGATTCAATTTTTATATCCAGACTCTGGATCCTCACGAATCTAATGTTGAAGACAAACCATGACAAAGCTTACTTATCGAAATCGGGTGTTGAAATAAACCCTCCTTGATGTTCACATCATGGCTTAATGCTTCGAGCCTGCTTAATTTCCGAATGTGAATATATGGAATTATGTGGCCAAACCCGGATCCTTTAAAATGTCCTGTAAAATTACCCCAATTATAGTCAACTGGAATAGATAAAGGCGACATTATGAGACATCTCAACTCACAAGGCTTCATAAAGATGTGTAAAGTAACAACCGCCTGCACTTGACTTCCCGGGTATGGACTAACATATTGAAGTTTAGATAGTTTTCTAGTCACTGCATTAACCATTCAATCAACCAAGAGTATTATGTGTCCTCGAGCAATCAACTTTTTAATTTAATAAACTCAACAGGGTCCTTGGTCCATTAGTCAAATATTCCACTTACTATACAATGATGATAGTATAGAATGATCGGAATGAGCTCCAAGTAGCAGTGACCCGACTGAAGAACAACAAGGCAGCAGGAGCCGACGGGTTAACCGCTGAACTATATACGACCGGAGGCGATACGATAGAAGAACGCATACCCGATTATTGGAACCTCAGCATGCTATGTCCCAAGAACAACAAGGCAGCGGGAGCCGACGGGTTACCCGCTGAACTATTTAAGACCGGAGCCGACACGCTGATAAGGCGTATGTATCAGCTTATCTGCGCAATCTGGCCAGAAGAAAGCATACCCAATGATTGGAACCTCAGCATACTATGTCCCTCACACAAGAAAGGAGACAAGACGAAATGTGCCACTACAGAGGTATAAGTCTCCTCCTCATCGCATACAAGATACTCTCGAGCGTACTGTGTGAAACATTAAAACCAAATGTCAATGAGATAATTGGGCCCTATTGGCGACATTTGTGAGGTACTAATCCATGCATAGAAGCCATGTAAAAACTTCTCCCCAAGGAGGTGTCGCTCTACTGCACACCGTTCGGACTCAACTATATAAAGGAGACCCCTTATCATTGAGCTTAAACTTGAATCGCACTACACTAATTGATATGTGAGAAGTTTGCCCTTGTTCCTTAGTGCAATTTTCATGGGAAAAATTTGCATTTGCATAACCTTTGGATATGGATCGAGGTCTCACATATTCTTGCTTTTCTCTTTCTTCTTAGGGTATCACAATAGGCCAAACTGGCCTCCGAGTGAACTCACTTATAGTGGGCAACTCATTCGACCTAAGCTAACCTTCACCACTTGATCTTTCCATTGTAGTTTTGGTGGTCCAAGTTACCGTATACCACAGTGTTTGCCTTCAAAAGACTTCTTCGCTAGAGCTTCTTTATTCATTCTAATAACATGATACGTTTTAGCTATGCGTTTAGCTTTGACTACGTAGTCGATACTCTCCATCAATGAGAACTGTCACTGATCCTCTTTCGATTCTTTCAAAGGCTGCAGTTAATACTTCCGGTGGCCTACTCATGATATCGATGTCATCAGCATAGGCTAGTAGCATGTGCTCTCTTCTCCCGTATAATCTTCTCCAATAGGATTTTAAAGATATCACTTTATAAGCTTTCCCCCTATTTGTAACCTCGTTTGGTATGGAGTGGTTCGGAGAGATTCTTTCCTATTCTTACAGAGCAACGTGCGTCAATCTGCAGAGTCGTATTCATTTTGCAACGATACCAAAATTAACGATGGCTCAAAATACCTTTAAACGTATAGGGCTGTCGAAAACGGCTTTGTTGGTAACGAAGGGATGGTTACTTATTCTTCTCAGATCTTCTGAAGAATTGGTTGCAGTATGAATGTCTGATTTACGATGGATTTAACTGGTCTAAAGCCGCATTGATAGGTCCCAATTATCTCATTGGCCTTAGGTTTAATAGTTCACATAGTACGCTCTAGAATATCTTGTATACGATGGAAAGGAGTGTTACTCCTCTGTAGTTGGCACATTCCTCCTTGTCTTCTTTCTTGTGTAGGGAACATAGTATCGTGAGGTTTCAATCATCGGTTATGATTTCTTTTAGCCAGATCGCGCAGACAAGATGATGCATTTGCGTTATGAGCGTGTCGCCTCCGGTTTTAAATAGTTCAGCGGGCAGCCCGTCGACTCCTGCTTCCTTGTTGTTCTTCAGTCGGATCACTGCTACTTGAACCCCATTCTGACTAGGAGGTCGACATTCTATACCATCATCAGGGGTTGGTTCTAGGGTATCGTTTTCGCCGCCATTGTCGGACACTAGCAACTTGGAAAAATGTTTTTCCATATTATAAGCACACTATCTGTATCAGTTACCATATTTCTTTCTTTTTCTCTGCAGGAGGATGTGCCTTTACCAAAGCCTTCGGTTTTCGGATTCTTTGGTAAAATTTCCGGACTTCATTCTGACTCCTGTATATCTCAATTCGCTCATACTCACGTCTTTCCATTCCTTTTTATTCTGTTTGCGGAATAAACGTTTCTCCTCTCTACTTTTCTCCTTCATCTGGTGCGTTGCTACTGATTGCAGAATGGTTTGCACTGTATGGGGCATTCTAGGCTTTATAAGCATTACGACACTTTTGGTCGTACCATGAGTTGGTACGACCAAGTACGGATTTGGCGGCATTTTCCATTGAGTGGCCAATGGTTTGCACTGCGCCGTTTCGGTTTCGATTTTAACAAGCCGTTGGGTCAGTCAAGTGGAGTATGTCCTTGTTATCTATTGTGTTTGCAGCTTTGCAATGTTCAGACCGTACTTTCCTCGGCAAGCTTTTCAGCACATAGTCTTTGCTATTTTCAGCAAACTTTTTTTATGAGTGTTGGTATGCCCGTCGTTGTCTTCCGTTGGTGCATGGGTATAGATAAGGCTGATGTTCAAGAACTTGTCCTTTATGCAGATTGTGGCTAGCTTCTCATCACCGGTGTAAACCAGGAGAAAAATTGTTTCAGTCCACACAAGTCCACATCTAATTTGTCATGGCAGCTATAGATTGTGTGTCACCGTTTGGTGGTGTTGGATGCCTTTCCCGATGTACTGCAAGGCGGATTGCCGGATATGCTAGTACATCCGCCAGTGCATATACTGCACCTTTTCTATAAAGAGTCCGGAAATTCGCAGATCATGGTACCTTTTTCGTTTACATGCACTCATAGAAAAAATGTTGCTGAAAATATCAAGCGGTGTCTGCTGAATATTAGTAGTTAATATTGCTGCTATTGTAGCAGAAGTTCTGCTATTACAGCAGTAGTTCTGCAGTTTCAGAGCAGCAGCTGTACTGCTGAAAAATCTGTTGTTAGTTGAAAATGACTGACAATTAAATTATATATTGGAGACCTGTGTAAAATGTCAGCCAATTCGAATAAGAATTGCACCCTTTGGGGCTCAAGAAGTAAAATAGAGCGATCGATTTGTATGGGAGCTTTATCAGGCTATAGACCGATTCAGACCATAATAAACACGTATGTTGATGGTCATGAGAGTATCCGTCGTACAAAATTTCAGACAAATCGGATAATAACTGCAACCTCTAGAGACTCAAGAAATCAAGATCGCAGATCGGTTTATATGGCAGCTATATCAGGTTATGAACCGATTTGAACCTTATTTGACACAGTTGTTGAAATTAAGAATAAAACACGTCATGCAAAATTTCAACCAAATCGGACAGGAATTGCGCCCTCTAGAAGCTCAAGAAGTCAAGTCCTCAGATCTGTTTCTATGACAGCTATATCAGGTTATGAACCGATTTGAACCATACTTGACACAGTTGTTGGATATCATAACAAAATACTTCGTGCAAAAATTCATTTAAATCTCATAAGAATTGCGCCCTCAAGAGGCTTGAGAATTCAAGACCCAAGATCGGTTTAGCTGTATCAGGTTATGGACCGATTTGTACCATACTTATCATAGTTGTTGGATATCATAACAAAACACCACGTGCAAAAATCGGGCCAGAATTGCTCCCTCTAGAGACACAAGAAGTCAAGACCACGAATGATCACGAATTAACCTTAGTTTTGCTCTACGAGGTTTAGTTAAGGAGATATGGCCATTTTAAGTTTTGCTAGTGTAAAATTAACATTTTGGCCTACTTCCATCAAAATTTTCAAATTTTTGGAAGTGATCACGAATTAACCATAGTCTTGCTCTACGAGGCTTAGTTAAGGAGATATGGCCATTTTAAGTTTTGCAAGTGTAAAATTCACATTTTGGCCTATTTCCATCAAAATTTCAAATTTTTGGAAGTGATCACGAATTAACGTTAGGTGTGCTCTACGAGGCTTAGTTATATGGCAGTTATATCAAAACATGGACCGATATGGCCCACTTACAATCCCAACCGACCTACACTAATAAAAAGTATTTGTGCAAAACTTCAAGCGGCTAGCTTTACTAATTCGATAGTTAGCGTGCTTTCGACAGACAGACGGACGAACATGGCTAGATCGACATAAAATGTCACTACGATGAAGAATATATATACTTTATGGGATCTCAGACGAATACTTCGAGTAGTTACAAACAGAATGACGAAATTAGTATACACTCATCCCATAGCATACAATTTTTTTCAGCGGATTTTTGCGCTTAAAACAGCATATTTTGTTTGCTGATTGAGCTCTCCGAAATGTTTGCTAATACAGCAGCCTTTTTGTTTACTGAAACAGTAGTAAAGTCGGCTTTCCCATTTTCAGCAGATAAAAATTGCTGTTTTAGCAAACATTTTTGCTGTTTTGAATAACAAATTTGGTTGAGTTTGGATCGTTAACGTAAGGGGAGGCTCTTTTTACAATTCTTTTGTTTCCCAGATTAATCCTAACAATTTTCCGGGTGCGGGTTACTGACCCTGCGCCCCATCGTGAGATCGCACATATATCCCTTGATGTAGCGAGGCACTTGCTTCCAGATCCGACACCCGTTTTCTTTTCTTGAAGCAGATATTGCTGTGGGCTATTTAAAGGCGCCTATAATTCGCCTTGTCATTTCAAGAATCATAGGCACTCAGTATTTAAGTAAAAGCCAGTGCCACCTGTCCCCTCATTGAGACTCTCCTCTCGAGATCGCTGACTGCCCGCGGCCGTATTTGCAGCTACTCCGCATAAACATGAAACCTTCCACAATCTTTAAACTGCGGATGCGCCCGGTAGCTTTCGGCTAAGTTTGCCGTGATAATGATGAAAACAACATATGAAAGTCGGGGCTCAAAGTTCCATCCTGTGTGGTGCTCACAGTTATCCCATGTCGACAGGGATAACTATAGAAATCAGCAATTATCAACCCATGTGATAGTTGTTGAAATGCATTTACGATATCCATTTCTATTATTTTTATCACAAAAAAACACAAAAAACGAATACGAGTTACAATGACCATGCTTGACATTTGACAAAAATTATTAGAGCTATTAAAACAACGGTCTGAATCATTTTCACCAAATAGACAGACAATCCCATTGAAAAAACAAAACCCTGTGAAGATGGAATACAAACAAAGTGGTTGGTCATAAAGAAAAGATTTTATTTTAATGTAAACACATTAAATTTAAATTTAATTGACTTTATCGACATAATATCTTTGTAGGCTTCTTCTTTAGAGCATAGAAAAGATGAAGAACATTTTGGGGTGGGCAAATGGAACCAGGAATCAAGAAAAATTAAGCACAAGTACACTGAAAAAAAAAAAAGATTTTTATAACAAGCGATTTGTAAAGGCAATTGCCAGAGGACTTGTTAAAGCAGGAATAGATGGCTGTCGGATAGGGCTCGACTTCTTCTGCAAATACCTAGCGGCCACATGGGAGGTCATGACGATCTTCTTAAAGGTGTAGCATGGCTGAGGATATGTACCGAAGACGTGCAAATCAGTCGTAGTGCGAAATTCCTACTCCAACTCCAACTAGGCATGGAAGGAGTAGTGACTAAAGGGTTGATGTTGTTGTATTCTATCTTTCGTCTGCTTGGTTCTGTTGAACATCTAGATCGAGGAACTTTGCGACTAAGGTGGGGTGTGTCCAGAGGGATCTGGCTCACAGTCGAGTGAAGATTTTGCGGCAGATATCTGGTAATCTCTTTCAGTTAGCTAAGCGGCCAGATCGTTGAGTTTAACCTATTGCAGATGCCACAACAATGGGTGGAGAGCCAGATGCCATGATCGTACAATCGTCCGCATATGATACGATCTTAATGCCATCTGGAGGGGATGGAACAGAGAATAGGTAGAGGTTAAATTGTGCTGGATAAATCACCCCGCCTTAGGGAACTCCGTTTCACTTAATTTCTTATCAATTCTTATCTCCAAAACCATAAACGACTGGCTTCCACACAGATAATTCGAGACCCAGCGTTTCAAGCCTGGCTAGAGGCACGTGAAGACGATGTCCTCAAATAGTTTGGCATGATTGATCGCGTTGAATGCCTCCGATAGGTTCAGTGCGACGAGGACCGTCCTATCACATGGTCAGGGCTGATTGAAGTCACGGCAAATGTGTGCGGTGATGGCATACAAAGCCACCGTAACGAGAGGTAAGCAAGACCGCCAATGATGCTGAACGCATGGGTACGAATCCTGGCGAGAACATTAGAAACAAATTTTTCAGCGGTGGTTATTCCCTCCTAATTCTGGCTACATTTTTGAGATACTCTGTCATGTAAAATCTTTTCCTCAAAGAGGTGTCGCACTGCGGCATGCCGTTCGGACTCGGCTATAAAAAGGAAGCCCCTTATCATTGAGCTTAAACTTGAATTGGGCAGCACTTATAGATATGTGTGAAGATTGGCCCTATTCCATAATGGGCAAATTTGCATTTGCATGGCTTGCAGAACAGTTGTTGTGCTATGAAGTCTTCGAAATGCATGCTGATGCTCGGCGAATGGAAATTCTCCAACGAAGTTCGGGAGGAGTAGTCCCACAAGCACCTTGGCTACTGGTTAGAGATGGGTGATCGGTCTGTACGACTCCCCCTTGCTCGGGTTCACCCCAGGCTTCAGTTGCGGGATCACTTTGCCCATCTTCCAGACATTAGGTTACTGTGAGAGTGTTCAAAGACAGGTTGAAGACGGTTGTAAGATACTCGACTCCAGGTAAATCCAGATTCTTCAACATCAATGTAGAGATTTCGTCGGGGCCCAACTCCTTAGATGATTTGGCGCCACGGATGACATTCGTAACTTCGCCCATGGCAAATTGTGATAGCTGTTCATCGACTCGGAGACCACGAATGCGGCGAATGACTCTCCTCCTTTCCCTGTCTCTCTTGGGACGCACAATACATTAACGGTTAAACAACCTGGCGCAGCTCTACAGATTATTAACTATTACGTCGCCGGAAGTGAATGAGGTCCTGTCATCCCTCCTGCCGGTGTTCGAGAGTGACTTAAATGTAGACCACAGCTTGCATAAACAGGTACCTAAGTAACATTGCTCCCAGTATTCCAGCCACAAATTCCGATTATGTTCGTTGACTACCCTGTTTATTTCCAGATTCAGTTCGCTGATTCTGGGTTTATTGGGCTCCGTATAACGAATCCCATCACGTTCGTCTGCGAGTACCACCGCCTGGGCTGGAAAATTGGGCCGCACTTGGGGTATTCGACCGGCTGGTGTAAAGAGAGTGGCTGCTGCGTTAATAATGTCTCAGAATTTCCTCTTGGCAACTAGCACATTCGAGGAGGGTGTCATTTCACTGAAACGGCGATTGGTGTACTCTCTAAAGCCGACCCAATCGACTTTCTTCTGATTGAAAAAGGTACGGCGGTCAAAGCTTATGAAGTCGGTATGTCCGTCAATGACGCTAAACGCCTGGGTTCGAATCCTGGCAATACCATCAAAAAAAATTTTCAGCGGTGGTTTTCCCTCCTAATGCTGCCAGAATTTGTGAGCCACTATGCCATGTAAAACTTCTCTCCAAAGAGGTGTCGCACTGCGGCTAGCCGTTCGAACTCGGCTATAAAAAGGAGGTCCCTTATCATTGAGCTTAAAACTTAAATCGGACTGCACTCATTGATATGTGAGAAGTTTGCCCCTGTTCCTTAGTGGAATGTTCATGGGCAAAATTTGCATTTGCAATGGAATATTCTGGTGAGCTGCTGCACCTCCTTGTAATCCTTGTTGGTCATCCTCATTCACCGTGCAAAACGTGTAGCCTTCAATCTGCTCAACCAAAGCTATGCTCCGCTGGTTGTTACCTAGGGGAGAATGCCATGTAATGTTATGCCCATTAAAGTCTCCTCGAAACAGTCGATCATGGCCAGACAGTAGGCCACTAATGCCGGGCTTATACACTTGGCCATTAACTGGGTCACAATTACCAACCCTCGGTATGTACACGTTCTATAGCTCCATGTCGGCAGTACCGGGCCTGACTGCTATCCCCATGCACTCCATGATCGATGGCAACAGGAGCAGGCGAGAAGGGTTTATACTGCACGGAATGGTGTATAACGAAAGTCAATCCCCCACCTCCATTCCTTAAGCGATCTATATGTAGCACCGACTGATAATGGAGGCGATTCTGGTAAACCGAACAGAACCAGCGTACGAGGTTCTTTCGATCCCGGCAGGGACCAGAAGCTTGCGGAGATGGCACTTCAGGATATGCCTCTTCCATACCAAAACCAGTAAGGAAGGACAAAAGTCGGGCGGTGCCGACTGTATAATACCCTACACCTACCCTATAAGTACAATGTCGGAGCTATATCCAATTCTGAACCAATTTTGATGGGCCTCAGCGAGCAAATATGTTCAAACTGTAATAACTACGGCCCATAATCTGACGAACATATATATAGGAGCTATATATATTTCTGAACCGATTTCGAGCAAACTTCTCAGATAATGTGGTAGTAGTCGTGGAAAGGGTTGTGCAAAATTTTGGCAAGATTGGTCAAACAATGCGCTTGCAGTAGCTCTTGGGGTGAAAATCAGTTGTTATACGATATATGACAGCTATATCTAAATCTGGGCCGATTTCTATGAAATTTACCAGTAATATCGAGAGTCATAAGAAAATCTTTCCTGCAAAATTTGGAAAGAATCCATTTAAAACTTAGCACTTTCTTGCAATATTTCTCAAAATCGGACGAACATATATATGGGAGCTATAACTAAATCTGAACCGATTTCGAGCAATCTGCTTAGATATTGTGGCAGTCGTCGAGGAAAACGTTTTGGAAAATTTTGGCAAGATGGGTCAATAAATGCGCTTGCTGTGACTCCAGAAGTTAGCATCGGGCGATATACATATATATGAGAGATATATATAAATCTGAACCGATTTCCATGAAATTCACCAGTAATGTCGAGAGTCAAAAGAAAATCTCTTCTGCCAAATTTTGAGAGAATCGGTTTACGAAATGCCATTTTATTGCAATATTACAGCAAATCGGACGAACTTATATATGGGAGCTATATCTAAATCTGATTTGAATTCGACCAAACTTCTCACATACTGTGATAGTCGTCAAGCAAAGCGTTGTACAAAGTTTTGGGAAGATTGGTCAATAAATGCGCTTGCAGTGGCGCTGGGAGTGAAAATCGGGCGATATATACAATATATGAGAGCTATATTTAAATCTGAACCATGAAATTCACCAGTAATGTCGAAAGTCATAAAAAAAATCCTTTCTGCCAAATTTCGAGAGGATCGGTTAACAAATGACCATTTTAAAGCATTATTACAAAAAATCGGAGCTATATCCAAATCAGAACCGATTTTTTCCAATTTCAATAGGCTTCGTCTCTAGGCCGAAAAACATGCTTGTACCAAATTGTAAGACGATCGGATGTAAACTGCGACCTGCAGATTGTATACAAATTAACATGGACAGACAGACGGACGGACAGACAGACGGACATAGCTAAACCGAATAAAAAAGTGATCGGTACACCTATCAATGGGTCTATCTCTCTTTCTTTCGGGTGTTACAAACAAATTCACTAAGTTATAATACCCTGTACCACAGTAGTGGTGTAGGGTATACTTAAGGCGGCAGTGTACGTATTCGTGCCAACGAAGGATTCCATAGGTCAATCCGGTGCGTACAACCGGCTCCCATGGGATTGTCGTTTCTGCTGTCTTGCACCATGATGTAATGTTTCTCTTCTATGTTTTTATACCCTCCACCATAGGATGGGGGTTTATTTATTTCGTCATTCTGTTTGTAACTCCTCGAAATATTCGTCTCAGACCCCATAAAGTATATATATTCGTGATTGTCATGACATTTTATATCGATCTGGCCATGTCCGTCCGTCTGTCCGTCCGTCCGTTCGTCTGTCTGTCGAAAGGAATAGAGCTAGCCGCTTGAAATATTGCACAATTAATTTTCATAGGTTTAGGTCGGTTGGGATTGTACAATAAATGGACCATATCGGTCCATGTTTTGATTTAGCTGCCATATAAACCGATCTTGGGTCTTGACTTCTTGAGCCACTAAAGGACGCAATTCTTATCCGATTTGGCTGAAATTTGTTCATAAGATGTTTTGTTATAGTTTCTATACTGTGCCAATTATGGTTCAAATCGGTCAATAACCTGACATAGCTGACATATAAACCGATCTGGGGTCTTGACTTCTTGACCCATTAGAGGGCGCAATTCCTATCCGATTTGGGTGAAATGTCGCATAAGGTGTTTTGTTATGACTTCCAACAACTGTGCCAATATGGTTCAAATCGGTCCATAACCTGATATAGCTGCCATATAAACCGATCTTGGGTCTTGACTTCTTGACCTATTAGAGGGCGCAATTTTAGTCCGATTTGACTGAAATTTTGTACGTGGTGTTTTGGTATCACATCAAATAACTGTGTTAAGTATGATTCAAATCGGTTCATAATCTGGTATAGCTGTCATATAAACCCATTTTGGATCTTGACTTCTTGAGCCAATAGAGCGCACAATTCTCGTCCAATAGTTATGACTTCCTATAACTGTGCTAAGTATGGTTGATATCGGTCTATAACCTGATATAGCTGCCACATAAACCGATCTTGAATCTTGACTTCTTGAGCCTCTAGAGGGCGCAATTCTCATCCGATTTGGTAGAAATTTTGAACAACCACTTATCTCATGACTTTCAATATACGTGTCTTATAAGGTCTGAATCGATCAATAGCTTGATGCAGCTCCAATATAAACCGATCTCCCGATTTTGCTTCTTGAGCCCCTATAAGGCGCAATTCTTACCGGAATGAACTAAAATATTGCACAATAGCATATTCTTATTCTCCACCGTAGCGCAGAGGTTAGCAAGTTCGCCTATGACGCCGAATCCTGGCGAGACCATCAGAAAAAATTTTCAGCGGTGTCTTTGCTTGCAACATTTGTGAGGTACTATGCCATGTAAAACTTCTTTCCAAAGAGGTGACGCATTGCGGCACGCCGTTCGGACTCGGCTATAAAAAGGAGGTCCCTTATTATTGAGCTTAAAACATAAATGGACTGCACTCATTGATATGTGAGAAGTTTGCCCCTGTTCCTTAGTGGAATATTCATGGGCTAAATTTGCATTTGCAAAGGGCGAAATCCTTATTCGATTTGGCTGAAATTTTTTTTTTACACTGACTGCTACTGTGGTCTCCAACATTCATTCCATTATGGTCCGAATCGGACCATAACTTGATATAGCTCCAATAGCATAGCAATTCTTTCCTTTGTTTACCTAAATAGAGGCACCGGGAAAAGAACTCGACAAATGCGGAGGGTGTATAAGATTCGGTCCGGCCGAACTTAGCACGCTTTTACTTGTTCTATATTCTTTTTCTCATCTATCTTAATCTAGGACGAAGACAAACGACCTAAGGTCTCCGAACAAAGCTGCTTGTAACCTAGGTTGCCAGTCGCTTGTCATATAACCTAACCTAGACTTATGGATTTGAACAGGGGCAAACTTCTCACTTATCAATGAGTGCAGTCCAATTCAAGTTTAAGCTCAATGATAAGGGGCCTCCCTTTTATTGCCGAGTCCGAACGGCGTGCGGCAGTGCGACACCTCTTTGGTGAGAAGTTTTACATGCAATAGTACCTCACAAATGTTGCCAGCATTAGGAGGGGAAAACCACCGCTGAAATTTTTTCTTTTCTGATGGTCTCGCCAGGATTCGAACCCAGGCATTCAGCGTCATAGGCGGACATGCTAACCTCTGCCTCCGGGGGTTTTCCAGTATGCAGGTTTAAAACCCCCCAAGAAAAAATATGGCTTAAAGCTGGAAAATATTCATCAAAAATTATTTTTTTTTAGTGTAGAGACTCACAAAAACCCTTCTTAGGATCATTCTATTGATCGGCTGTCTAAGAAAGTCTGGGCGGCTGCGCATATGATTTCTAATAATTTAAAAATCATAAATTGCGTTGGGTTTTGTTTGGAAATACATTTTATCATTGTTTATCTGTCGGGGAGTTCTTTTCGGGACTCACTTCTTGTTTTGTTTTTTTTTTCGTTATTTGGAAAACAATAATAATCGAAGACCCACCGAAAAGGTTTCAAAAAATCGTCATGCTACACATACATATTTTATGTTGTTGTCATAATGCCCCGCGATGACCGATGGTGATCATGATCATGAACATGAACATCTTCCAAATGCTCATGGACTGACTGAGTGACTAAGTGACTGTAGGACTGACGGACTGGTTGGATCATTACCAATATCGGTAACAACATCATCAACACACGGCCAACGCATTTCCATTGTCATCGGCATCATCATTGTCCACATTATCACCATGAACATGAGCAACAGCAGCCTTATGATCATCTGGCTTGTTTGTTGATCGTTTGGTCTTTATTGGTTTAGTGTTTAGGGCCATTTGGCCGGCTATCTATCTCATCATTTGTCATGGCTTTTGGGCAAAAACAAAGCCCCCCAAAAAACTCTAAGGAGGAAAAAAAACGCAAAGGCGAATGAACACCTAACAGTTTTAATAAGTGTGCGTATGTATGAAATTGAATGGATTCTTGCTGTCATCCCATCCATCTAACTATCCATCCATCCACTTGTTGGCTGGTCCATGATGCTTGCTTGCTTGCTTGGTAACGCTGGCCGGCCCAATGCTGTTTGAATATTAATGCTTAATTGTGTTTATGTAGGCGTTGCCACAAGTGTCCCAATATTCATGGAGCAGCAGCAATAACAACAACACTAACAGCAACATATCATTATCACACATAGTTTTTGTCTCATAACAACAACAACAACGACAGCTACAACAAAAAGTCCCCATGGTAAAAAAGCCCACTAATATTCGTCTCGCTTTCGTAATTAACTCATTCACCAGAAGAAGAAAAAACAAACAAAACCCCATGGACAATCGGGGGAAGGAGGCATGAAGCGACAGACAGACAGACCTTAGGTCCATCGGATGCTTAGAGGTATCAATTCAATGATCCAAAACAAGAATGGCCCAGTCATGTGCACCTACGACACTTGCTCTCAGCGGAGACGGAGACTGGCTGACAAGCAGACCACCATTTGGACACAACCCTAAATGCAATTATGTTAATACAACAATAAACAAACACCCTTTCCATTTTCATCTGTCATTGGCATTGTTGTCATCTGCAAGCGGATTCTTCGGTCTTTAAGCATTTGACGGAACCATTGTTTGGCTTTGTTTTCTTTTTTTTGAAGGCATCAATTTAGCTTTTTAATTGAATGGCTGGATGATCTTCTTGTCACTCTGTTTAGAATCATGTGCCACATCGTTAAACAAAATATAATGGGACCTTTAGTAAATATTGTATTAAGATATCGTTTACCGTGACTTCCCAGACGGAAAGACGTTAAAAAGTTTAAACAAAAGCAAAATGTCACTATTATTTTGGAATAAAACAATTTCTATGATACGAAAGGACAATCAAAAACATTTGGATACCAAATTTGTGTGATTTAAGCTTAGAGAGCCGGCGAAGTCAAGTTGCGAAGTTCGTTCGCCTACGCTATTCGTTGGCTATGCGGGTAGTTCGCTTCCTATTATACTCAGATCATAAACTGAGCAGTGGGAAAACTGAACCCGCCCAATGAGCCTACAACCGGAAGTCACTCCCTTGGCAGCCGGTTGTACGCACCGGATTGACCCGATGGAATCCTCATCGGCAAGGGCTGCCACCTCAGTGTACGTGTTCGTCTTTTTTCATCATGGGTGAGGCACATCCCGGAGTGCCTTCTCCGCACGCTTCTGGTCCGTGCCGGGATTGAAAAGAACCCCCCACTCTGGTTCTGTTCGGTTTGCCAGAACCGCCTTCATCATCGGACGGTGTCGGTGAGGTGTAACCGTTGAATGCAGTGGGTACATTTCCGATCTTGCTCTGGCCTCACTTGACTACGGGAGTATAGTCATGCTGGCTATGTCGCAAGGTGCTGTGCGAACATAGCCAGCAGTGGGTCACAAGCGTCGGCGTCGTCGCCTTCGGCGTCCTCGTCGTCGGACTATGTGACCCCCCCGACCTCTCCCGTACGGCAATTTATGCAACGACAGCACCCTAGCCCTACTATTGCCAGGCCAGTGCCGGGAAGTGTATCGTTCTTGCAGTTAAACTGCAACGGACTGCGTGGCAAGATTGATGAGATTGTAGATTTTATGAGTCGGAAGAGCATATCGGTCGCAGCGATCCAGGTGACAAAGCTGACCAACACCTGCAGCTTGCACAGTTGTCACGGTTACAATGTGCTACGTAAGGATCGTTCAAGGAATGGACATGGGGGATTGGCCTTCGTTATACACCATTCCGTGCAGTATAGACCTATTTCGCCTGCGCTTGACGCTAGTGACCCCTACATGGAATGCATGGGGATAGCAGTCAGGTCTGGTACTGCCGAGATAGAGATATACAACATGTATATACCGCCGGTTTTTAGATGTGTCCCGATTAATGGCCAGGCTTACAACCCCGACATAAGTGGGTTGCTATCTGGCCATAATCGTCTGGTTCTAGGGGATTTTAATGCGCATCACACGTCATGGCATTCTCCCCTAGGTAACGACCAGCGTGAATGAGGAGGCCCCCACTAGGTTTACGAGGAGGTGCAGCAGCTCGCCAGACATCTCGATTGCGTCCCCTGATCTCCTGAGTGACGTATCCTGGCAAGCCGTCATCTCTTTGGGGTCAGACCACCTCCCCATAATTCTCACCATCGTCCAATCACCCGACTTCATAACCTCTGAGCGCCGGACGTTTATCAATTATAAGAAGGCCGATTGGACTGGCTTCAGAGAGTATACCAATCGCCGCTTCAGTGAACTGCCACCCCCCTCTGATGTGCTTGTGGCCGAGAGGAAATTCCTAGACATCATTAACGCAGCAGCCGCTCGCTTTATACCAGCCGGTAGAATACCCCAAGTGCGACTGAATTTCCCGGCGCAAACAGTGGTACTCGCAGACGAGCGTGATGGGATTCGTGCTATGGACCCCGCTAACCCCAGAATCAGCGAGCTGAATCTGGAAATAAACAAGGTAGTCAACGAACATAAGCGGAATTTGTGGCTGGAACACTTGGAGCAAAGTAACTTAGGCACCGGTGTAGGCAAACTGTGGGCCACTGTTAAGTCACTCTCGAACCCCGGTAGACGGGACGACAGGACCTCAGTCACTTTTGGCGAGATAACCGTGACTGATCCGAAGAGATGCGCCAGGTTGTTCAACCGTCAATTTATTGTGCATCCCGAGAGAGACAGGGCAAGGAGGAGAGCAATTCGCCGTATTCGTGGTCTCCGAGCCGATGAACAGCCATCACAATTTACCGTGGGCGAAGTTACGAATGTCATCCGTGGCGCCAAATCTTCTAAGGCGTTGGGCCCCGACGGAATTGATGCTGAAGAATCTGGATTCACCTGGAGTTGAGTACCTTACCACTGTCCTCAACCTGTCATTGAACACTCTTATAGTTCCCGATGTCTGGAAAATGGGCAGAGTGATCACGCTACTGAAGCCTGGAAAAGATCTGAGTTTGGGGGAGTCGTACAGACCGATCTCCCTTCTCTCACCAGTGACAAAGACGCTTGAGGCATTACTCCTCCCGAGCCTCGTAGGAGAATTTCCATTCGCCGAGCATCAACATGGATTTCGCAGACTGCACAGCACAACAACAGCATTGCATGCCATCACCATACACATTTGCCGGTGGAGAAATGATTCCGACCATCAAGTGTCCCAAAATACATGGCGTCACATTTGACAGCTCTTACACATTCTCCTCACATGCCACAGCAATCTGCAATAAAGTCAAAAGTAGAAACAAGGTCCTCAAGTCACTTGCTGGCAGCACTTGGGGTGCAGACAAAGAAACTTTGTTGACCACGTACAAAGCAATTGGCCGGTCTGTGGTAAGTTATGCAGCGCCAGTGTGGTCTCGTCAAGTTTGTGACACGCAGTGGAATAATATTCAGATCTGTCAGAATGCCGCCCATCGAACTGCGACGGGCTGTCTCCTCAGTTCTCATGTGGACCACCTCCATCAGGAGACAAAGATCCTACCAACGCGAAGACATAACTACATGCTGTCTAAGCAATACCTTTTGGGCTGTTATCGCAGAAACCATCCAAATCATCATCTTGTGGATAGATAACCACCGCCAAAAGCCTTAAGGTAGATCTACACGATCTAGAGCGTGAGGCTCAGCGCTACAAGAGAGAACCTCTAGATCAAGCGGCATATCAAGCGGGTCTAAACAACATTCATGCAGACACGGTAGCAGATGCGGTAATTGGCTACCGGGTGAATGTAGTCCTTGGAGAACGACCGCCCCCATTGCCCCGAAGAAATCGACCTCCCCCGGCAAACCAAAGTGGTTCTGGCTCAATTACGTTCCGGCAGATGCAGCCGCCTCAATTCCCTCAGAGCTAGGATTAATGCCGACGTGCAAGATGTATGTCCCGATTGTAACCAGGGATACACGTCACCTGTTTAACTGCCCAGCCAGACCCATCTTAGTCGCAGAGTTCCTGGGTCTTAACACTCAACAGAATCAAGCAGACGGAAGATAGAACACAATAAACTGCTACAACAACAACAACAACATAACCGGAATTCAAATACCTGATATAGTACGAATTTTCTCATGAACCTTCCATTAAGGAACAGGGGACACTTCTCTCACACCAATGAAGGCAGCCCGATTTAAGTTTAAGTCAATCCATAAGGACCTCTTTCATACCGAGGCCAATATGTAGAGAAGTTTTAACATGAACTCATAACATTGAAGATTGACTGCGATTGACTGACAGAACTCATAGCATTGAAGATTGACTGGGTATCAAAGAAGGCCGCTGATGAAGGTATGGAATCGTAGAAACTGCAGTCCAGTTAACCTTTCGACAAAAATTTTTGAAAATATTTTTGATTTAAAAACAAGTAAAAGCGTGCCAAGTTCGGCCGGGCCGAATCTTATATACCCTCCACCATGGATCGCATTTGTCGAGTTCTTTCCGCGGCATCTCTTCTTAGGCATAACAGGATATAAGAAAAGATTTGATCTGCTATTAGAGTGATATCAATATATGGTCTGGTTATATGTTGGAGACCTGTGTAAAATGTCAGCCAATTCGAATAAGAATTGCACTCCTTGTTGGCTCAAGAAATAAAATAGAGAGATCGATTTATATGGGAGCTGTATCGGGCTATAGACCGATTCAGACCATAATAAACACGTATGTTGATGGTCATGAGAGAATCCGTCGTACGTCAGGCAAATCGGATAATAATTGCGACCTCTACAGGCTCAAGAAGTCAAGATCCCAGATCGGTTTATATGGCAGCTATATCAGGTTATGAACCGATTTGAGCCATTCTTGACACAGTTGTTGGATATCATAACAAAACATGTCGTGCAAAATTTCATTCCAATCGGATAAGAATTGCGCACTCTAGAGGCTCAAGAAGTCAAGACCCAAGATCGGTTTATATGGCAGCTATATCAGGTTATGGACCGATTTGAACCATACTTGACACAGTTATTGGATATTATAACAAAATACTACGTACAAAATTTCAGTCAAATCGGTCAAGAAGTGCGCCCGCTAGAGGCTCAAGAAGTCAAGACCCAAGATCCGTTTATATGACAGCTATATCAAAACATGGACCGATATGGCCCATTTACAATACCTACTGACCTACACTAATAAGAAGTATTTGTGCAAAATTTCAAGCGGCTAGCTTTACTCCTTCGGAAGTTAGCGTGCTTTCGACAGACAGACGGACGGACGGACGGAGGGACGGACGGACAGACGGACGGACGGACAGACGGATGGACGGACAGATGGACGGACGGATGGACGGACGGACGGACGGACATGGCCAGGTCGACATAAAATGTCACCACGATCAAGAATATATATAGTTTATGGGGTCTCAGACGAATATTTCGAGTAGTTACAAACAGAATGACGAAATTAGTATACCCCCCATCCTATGGTGGAGGGTATAACAAGTGGGGATTTTATTAATAAAAAATAAAATCACCCACGGTTGTCAACGAAAGGGGTGAACTGTCGTATAAGCCGACCATTATTACCAGCATAAAGCAGAAGGTACCAGGGACAGGCAGGAGGTCCTTTGTATGGGAAGATATAAGCGTAAGAATATGCGACTTGGAAGTGTTGGATGAGCACAGCTTCTCTGATCATCGTTATATTAGTTTCAGACTTGGAGAAAATACTGCAGATTGGGATAAATTTCGTCACAAATTCTCCACGTCTATCACTTCTAGACCTAAAAATGAAATGGCAACATACTTTACTTCAATTGGCTAGGACAGAACATATGTTCCACTACCTGCCAGCGGCACATTCTTGGATTGACGGAACCCTAGTATTGCCATCTGGAAGATCATGTTACACGAATGGATCAAAGCTACAGGACAGAGTGGGCCTCCAGGGGGTTTATATTGAGAACCTAGGGAATGAGATATGTTTTAGACTGCCTAACCATGATACGGTCCTGCAGGTGGAGATCCGCAAAATTGTCATAACGGCAATAACAACCAGGACGGTAGAGTCACGAACTGTCTTGCAGTGTAAGGAGACTAACGCGTTCTCTGAGGATGGCAAAATCCACATCGTTTGGTTGCCGGGCCATAATGGAGTAAGGGGGAACAAAAAGGCACACAATTTGGCAGTGAAGGCCAGAGAACTGCCGTCGATAAACTTGATTAATCCGATGCCTTTCGAGTCGACGCATTCCGATTTAAGGGCATGGGCGACAATGTAACACTGTGGAGCAGCGAAACAGTCGGTGGGACGGCAAAAATCCTATGGGGTAATCCGGAGAGGACGAGGCTATTACTGAAAGGAAGTAAAAAGGAGGTCAGTATAGCTATTGGCATCATAACGGGACACATAGGACTACGAGCTCACTTATGTAAAATCGTTGCGACAAGCGAAAGCATGTGTAGGGCATGCGGGGAAGTTGAAGAGACGTTGGAGTATTTCTTATGTCATTGTCCGGCTTTCGTGTCTAACGGATACCGGCACTTAGGTGAGGACACAATACCAGACATGAACCAACTTAGGCGCGTGGTATGGAAAACAATTAAGGATTTTGTAAGTAGCATGGAATTCCTAACTTAAAATTTTCTTTTTAGGTGTTAATTTATAGTTTTTAAAGCGCACAAGAAGCCGATAACTGGCTTAGGTGTATGTCCATAGTGGCATGGGGCGGATTAATATCTGCACACCCTTTTCAACCCAACCTAACCTATCCCTCTGATAAATGCGAGCAAAAAAGATCTGATCTTGAACGCATAGACTACAAGAAAAACTATGAAAACAACAGATCAACAAAAGAACAAATTTTTACTATCATATCTGAATTCACGGGATAAAAGAGTGGGGTTTGTAATGCTATTAAATGCAGTACCGGCGGCGCGTCAGTCCACGATTGATTGAAATTTAATAACTGAACCAATCCTGCGGATATGAATGCCTCGGAACCTATAGTCGAGAACAATGTTTTAAACTTACAACCAGTAGTCATACTGACCAAATAAGAAATGACGGAAACCTATGGATTGAATGTAGCCTGATTCAGAGATAGATCAAGAAACCAGGTCAACAGAATCTTAAAATAAAGCAAATAGAAACAAAACCAGAGCCCAAGGAAAGAAGCTGAACCGAAGAAGATGAACGAGTTAGGGAATCCTTTGAAAGTGCAGGGCGCTCCTAGAGATACAATTGATACTCCAAACTCTTCTGAAGCTTGTAAAAGGATAAGAAAGAGAACACTGTGAGAGTAAAAACCAATAAGGAAAGGCAAAAGTCGGCGGTTCCAACTATATAATACCCTACACCACCTATTGCATGTAGTACCTTTTATATGTAGAACTTATCTCGATATCTAGTCAGACTTTAATTTGGATACCAATTGAAATAGCAATTTAGGACTTTGTAAGCTTTTCCTACCATAGGACAAAAGATTTGGATTTCCAAATCTTTAATATCTGCCATATCGGATAAAAGATTATATGGGAGTTATATCGAAACCTGTGCCAATTTTAATGACACATACTGGGACGTCAAAAAGAGCATAGAGATGTGACAAAAATTGTGCTTTTTACTGCCTTAATAGTCCATATCGGATGAAATATACACATTGGAGCTATATCTAAATTAGGACTGATTTTAATGAAATTTTGCGCAAGTATTGGAATGTCAATTTAAAAGTCTTATGTAAAATCGGGCGATAATTGTGGATTCTATAGTCCTAAAATGCCATATCGGATGAAAGATATATAGGGTAGCTTTATCCAAATCTAAAGCGATTTTTATGAAATCTGAACCGATTTTTATGAAATTTTCCAGATATATTAAGTGCGGTAACAAAACAGTCCGTGCCACATTTTATGCAGATCGGTTGAAAATTGTAGCTACTACGGCCATTTAAGTGCATATCGTGCGATACATATATATGGGAGCTATATCTAAATCTGAACCGATTTTTATGAAATTTTGTGCACATATGTAGACCTCAAATAAAATACCCAATGTCAAATTTTGAGAAGATTGGACGAAAAATGTGTCTGTTACAGCCTTAAAAAGCCATATCGGATGAAAGATATATATGGGAGCTATATCTAAATCTGAACCGATTTTTTTCAAAGTCAATAGCGTTTGTCCTTGGGCCAAAAAAGTGACATGTGCAAAATTTCGTGACAATCGGACAACAAATACGACCTGCACTTTGATTACAAGAATACATGGACTCACAGACGGACAGACGGACATGGCTAAATCGAATCACAAAGTGATTCTGAGTCGATCGGTATACTTATCAATGGGTCCAGCTCTTCTCCTTTTAGTTTTGAAAAGAAATGTACAAATCTATAATACCCTGTACCACAGCGGTGTTGCAGGGTATAAACAGAACTACCGAAAAAGAGCTCTCCGCTTTCATAAATTCGGAAGACTCCATTCAATGGAGATTCGAGATTGTATCCAATGAAGGAACACAAAGTGTGAACAAGTACTAAGGAAAGCAGTCCTTTGGCTTCAAAGATTATGCTACAGCCATCTCGAATAAAGAAGATGGTCGCTGATAAGATAAAGAACCACCCTGTTATTCCAAATTAGTCATTGGGCGCAGCAGAAATAATCGGAGGTAATACGATAATCCTGTAAAATCCCATCAGATCAAAAGTTCAAGGTGGGGATCTAGTTAAAGAGCAGATCTTATATAAGAACAAGTGTTGGATCCTCATGAGCTACGAGTACAGCGGGGATATGCTGATATTTTGTTCGCAACAGAAAATTGTATTAACATCCTAAGCAAGCGCTTTAGACTTGGAAGAGGGATATTCCTCAGCACACAAAGACGGCGGACTTCACCAAATAATGAGTCGGCAAGTTTGCAACGGAGCGAATGCTGGAAGTCTTAGGCAAGCAAAACGAAGGTTTGGTATTTCACAGGGAGAAAAAGAATGAAATAACTCTTTGTAGCAGAATTTGTCCAATTCTCCTTCTCAAGTTTGGCTACCAGTAAAGGTATGGTATGAACCGATGTATGAATCCAAAGCTGTATTTTTCAAAACTGGGAAGATCAGGATCGTTGAGGATCGCTACCTTGAAATATAAGGCAATGCAGCCGCGGGCAATGCAAAAGCGAGATACCACTGTTTACGAGCCCGATTACTGAAGGATCAAAGATTCAGGTCATGCAGATAAGTCTACAAGGCACAGTGGGAGAAAATCGAAAAAAAACTGGTAAAAACAAGTAAAAGCGTCCTAAGTTCGGCCGGGCCGAATCTTGGGAACCCACCTCCATGGATTCTGCTAAAAATTTATACAAAATAAATTTTGTTGTAGGGCATAATTTTTTTCTACATACCAAACTTTTGTCAAACCAGCAAATATTAAGGCTTCTAGGGACCGAGCAAGGATTATCGAGAGACCGGTTTACATGGTAGATATATCAGGTTATAGACTGATTTGGACCGTATATGGCACAGTTGTTGGAAGTCGTAACAGAACATCGTAAGACAAATTTCAGCCAAATTGGACAAAAATTGCGGCTTGTAAGGAATCAAGGAGTCAAATCGGAAGATCGGTTTTTATGGGAGCTATATCAGGTTATAGACCGATTTGGACCGTATTCGGCACAGTTGTTGGAAGTAATAAAGGAACATAACATGCAAAATTTCAGCCAAATCGGGTCAACATTGCGGCTTCCAGGGGCTTAAGAAGTCAAATGGGGAGATCGGTTTATATGGGAGCTATATCAGGTTATAGACCGATTTATACTGTACTTGTCATATATGTTGGAAGTTACAACAAAATCCAATACGTAAAATTTTAGCCAAATCGGATAAAAATTGTGGCTTACACAGGCTCAAGAAGTCAAATCGGGAGATCGGTTTATATGGGAGCTATATCAGATAATAAACCGATTTGAACGGAACTTGGCACAGCTATTGAAAATCATAACAAAACCCTACGTGCAAAATTTCAAGAAGTCAAATCGGCAGATCGGTTTATATGGGTGCTATATCTAAATCTAAACCGATATGGCCCATTTGCAATCCCCAACGACCTACGTCAATATTAAGTATCTGTGGAAATTTTCAAGTGGCTAGCTTTACTCGTCTGACCACTATCGTCATTTCGATAGATGGACGGTCGGACGGACACATATACCTTATGGGGTCTTTGATCAATATTTCGAGATGTTACAAATGGAATGGTACTCAAATACGAGAAATGGATGCCAGGTCTACCATGAAGGCCAGAGTACTGCCGTCAGTAGGCAAATTCGAAATTTTTCGTGCCAACGCGTTCCGAGCGACGAACTTTCATGTGGAATAGTGAAACGGTCGGTAGAATAACGACAATCCTATAGGGATAGTGAGATGAAGAATCAAATACTGAAAGACTGTAAGAAGGAGATCAATAAGGTTTCCGGTATTATAACGGGACACATAGTCATAGTTTACGCACTTATGGAGAATAGGTGCGGAAGTGATATCATGTTGTTATCGTTGTACCAGTGTGTTGTACACTGAGGCGGCAGCCCTTGCCGATGAAGGACTTCATCGGGTCAATGCGGTAAGTAAACCGGGTTTCCATTGGAATGGTTTAGCATGTGTAGGGTATGTGTTGGAGCCGGCTTTTGCGACTCTCAGGCTCCGGCACAAAGGTGGGGATTTGATACCAGACTTGGACCAATTTAGGAGCGAAGTGTGGAGGAGAACTAGGGATTCCTACGATTAGCATGGAATTTCAGATTTTAACTTTTATGTATTTAGAGCGAAACCACTATGGTTATACACCTAAGCCGATTACTGGCTTAGGTATATAACCATAGTGGTATTGGGCGGACTAATATCCGTTCATTTAAGTGAAACCTAACCAAACTAATTTGATATAATCTAGCAAATACATACATCTACGAGTCTAAGACGTGTGACTATTGACACATTTTAAGGCATATCGGCCTGTGGCTCTAACCAGTTCAGCTCCATAATGATAAAAATAAATGATTGTTTTTCTATCGCTTTAATTTCGTTTTACCATTCCCCGAGTGGGTGGGAGTGGTTCGAAACAAATTCAAAACTTGAATTCGTCATAAAATCAAGATCTTTTGATTTAATTTTTAATGGTTCTCCATTGATAAAATCTAGCTCATAAAAATGTTTAATGAGCAATTCATTCATCACCAGGCAAACAAACAAAATTATGTTTGCATCGAACTTAAAATCCCAACATCGACAGATGAACGTCATAATGTTTGCAATACAGACCTGCTTCAAATAAACCCTTTGTTGGAATTTCTAATTCATTCAATATTTACCGAGCCATTTTTGAGTCCCATATCATTGTTGCTGTTTTTATCCATATTCAGTTGATCTCCATCCAAGTTGCATCTCTTATCATGTTGTGTTTAGTTGACCAGTTGTTGGGTGTTGTCGTCATGATCGTCAACACCACGATCACTTTTATTTAGGGTTTTGGAACTCGCCGCCCGCCTTGCTGTTTTTATTTATTTTTTTTTTGTGGTACGAGTCTTAGAGAATTGCTTTGATTTTGGAATTTGAGTCTTCAATGTGTCCGTTTAGTAATCTTTGGCCAAAGATCTTCAAAAATATTTTTTTCTTGTTCCTGACTTGTTGTTGGCGACTTTTTGTTGGCTATGGAGTTGGAGATGGCGGTGGTGATGATGATGATGATGGTGATGCTAGTGATGGTGTCTTGTTTGTTATTTCGTGTTTCGTGAGATGCTAATGCTGTCCGTCCCTTGGTGAAGTTGAATATGGTCCATAGTGATTCCCAGTGTGGGGGTTTATGCTTTGGATCTGAACGCAATTCATTGCATTCAGCTACAACGAAGATATTTATCTAAGCTGATTAGGGTAATATAAGAATGAGACAAAGAAATGAAAACAAAAAATCTTCAAAAAAAGACCCGATTTGATGGTCAGGATACATTTTGTCTCTTCGCGTCGGATACCTAGCAATCTAAATTTAATTGAAAAAATGAGAAAAAATAATTTGTCAGCAGAAAAATGAGAATGTGAAAATGAATTTTTGGATTAATTTTGTAAAAAAAAAAAATTATTTTAATTTTACGGTAAATTCGGGACAAATCCCAACTTTTGTTTCCCTATTCCACAAAGTGTGGAAAAAAACCTTCAATACCAATATAAGTATATATCTGTATACGTTTATATCAATCAGGCAATAAATCTGTGTCTCTGGTATAATATTGAATTTAAATTAGAACACAGTATGAAGTTATCCAGCAAGATTTTTGAAAGATAAACATAAAATGTGAAAGTGTGCCATATATGATTGCAAATGAACATATTTGAGTCATGCAAGCATATAGACGAATCTAGCTTTATCGCTTCAAAAAGATAGTGTCCTTTTTGGTCCTTCTGTGTGCTAAAAACTCACAGTGTTGTCAAATCGAAAAATGTTGGACATAATTCTGGAACTTTTGAAGGGATAGACATATCTACACGAATTTTTATATAGTAAATGCGCAGAGGTTAGCATGTCCGCCTATGACGCTGAACGTCTGGGTTCGAATCCTGGCGAGACCATCAGAAAAGATTTCCAGCGGTGATTTTCCCCTCCTAATGCTGGCACTATTTCTGAGGTACTATGCCATGTAAAACTTCTCTCCAAAGAGGTGTCGCACTGCGGCACGCCGTACGGACTCAGCTATAAAAAGGAGGCCCCTTATCATTGAGTTTTAACTTGAATCGGACTGCACTCATTGACATGTGAGAAGTTTGCCCCTGTTCCTTAGTGGAATGTTCATGGGCAAAATTTGCATTTGCAAATGTTCAGGTGTTTTTCAATAAGTATGCCAAATTTGGGGTCCAGAGGCTGTTCCATGGGGATTGAAAATTGGTCACCTCGAGTATGTCAAATTTTGTTCTACTTGCTATACAGTGATTTATGGACCGATCAGCTTGATTTTTTTTAAATAGAGCTCTTAAAAGCAAAAAGAATTCACAGAATTTGACAAATGAGATTCATGGTGAAGGGTTTATATGAAGTCAGCATATTTTGCATACTTATTGGGAAACGCCTCAACATTAATTATGTTAAGTTTCGTATACATATCTCTATCCGTTCAAAAGTTCCAAAATTATTTCCAAGATTTTTCGATTTGGCAACACTGTGCGCGATGAGTAGAGTGATGCGAGAGTGCCGTACTGCCTCAAATATCCAGGGTGGTGTGATTAAAACGAAATTTTTTTTGTTCTCGTATTATAACCTAAAATCAAAACATTGGTACCCACGTTTTGCGTCGGGTGTCTAAGCGGTTCGCTCCACCCCAAGACCCACGGAATATATATAGACCAATCATGACAATATGGCATTCAAATAAAAGCTATTTGAAAGTAGAAAACAAGTAAAAGCGTGCTAAGTTCGGCCAGGCCGAATCTTATATACCCACCACCATTGATCGCATTTGTCGAGTTCTATGCGAGGTATCTCTTTTTAGACAAACATAGAATATTGAATATCAAGTTATAGTCCGATTCGGACCATAAATGAATGCTGAACATTGTAGAAGTCATTGTGTAATTTTTCAGTTTATTCGGATAAGAATTGCCCCTTGTAGGGGCTCAAGAAGCAAAATCGGGATATAGGTTTATATGGGAGCTGTATCAAGCTATTGATCGATTCAGACAATATAAGACACGTATGTTGAAGGTCATGAGAGAAGCCGTTGTATAGAATTTCAGCCAAATCGGATGAGAATTGCGTCCTCTATTGGCTCAAGAAACCAAGCTCCAAGATCGGTTTATATGGCAGCTATATCAGGTTCTATACCGATTTACGCCATACTAAGCACAGCTATTGAAAGTTATAACAAAACACCTCATGCAAAATTTCAGTTAAATCGGAAGAGAATTGCGTGCTCTATTGGCACAAGAAATCAAGGTCCAAGATTGGTTTATATGACAGCTATACCAGATTATGAACTGATTTGAATCATACTTAGCACAGTTGTTGAAAGTGATACCAAAACACTATGTGCAAAATTTCAGTTAAATCGGATGAAAATTGCGCCCTCTAGAGGCTCAAGAAGTCAAGACCCAAGATCGGTTTATACGGCAGCTATATCAAAACATGGACCGATTTAAGCCAAATTTAGTGTAGTTGTTGGAAGTGCTACCAAAAAACACTACGTGCAAAATTTCAATAAAATCGGATAAGAATTGCGCCTTCTAGAGGCTGTAGAAGTCAAGACCCAAGATCGGTTTATATGGCAGATATATCAAAACATGGACTGATTTGGCCCATTTACAATCCCAACCGACCTACACAAATAAAAAATATTTGTGCAAAATTTCAAGCGGCTAACTTTACTCCTACGAAAGTAAGCGTGTTTTCGACAGACTGACGGACGGACGGATATGACTAGATCGACTTAAAATGTCACGACGATCAAGAATATATATACTATATGGGGTTTTAGATGCATATTTCGAGGTGTTTCAAATAGAATGACGAAATTAGTAAATTGGGGTATAATAAGTGTTTGGAGTACCTCCCCACCCAAAATATCCCCCAAAACGGACATATTTACCGACAATATGGCGATAAAATGAAAGGTATTTTGCAGTAAAGCATGAAATTGATACACAATTTTGATACTATGTTTTCCATACCACGCCTCTAATTGGTTCATGTATGGTATTGTGTCCCCACCTGAGTACCGATGTTTGTTAGCCGCGAAAGCCGGGCATTGATATAGCAAATGCTCCAACATCTCATCATTTTCCCTACATGCCCTACACATGTTATCATAGCCTCACCAATTTTGCATAAGTAAGCTCGTAGTCCTATGTGTCCTGTTATGATACTGAGTTCCTGATTACTTCCTTTCAGCAATAGCCTCTTCTTCCCACAATCTGGATTTTCCTATAGGTTTGTCGTCGTCTTACCGACCGTCTCGCTGTTCCATAGTGTTAAATGCGCGTTCGTAACCCAAATCCTTATCTCGGACTCCGTCGACCCGAAAGGTTTCAGGTTAACCAAGTTTATTGGCTGCAGTCTTCTGGCCTTCACTGCCAATTCGTTGCTTTTTCATTCCAACGTATTCCGCTATGGCCCGTTAGCCAAATGATGCGGATGGTGCCATCCTCAGAGAGGTCGTTATTCTCCTTCCTAAACACCACGACCATTCGCGACCTTACCGTTCGAGTTTTTATTGATGGTCAGTTTACTATCCGTAAATTATAATGAAAAAGGTCAACAACACACAATATAATATCCGTAAAGATGTTCACACTCCACGTCCTCGCGTTATCACCACACAACCTCATACATTCCGTGGTATTATGGTCAGACAGTTTAAACCAAATCTCAGTCCTAGGTTCTTAATGTAGACCTCCAGGCCCACTCTGTCCGTTAGATTTGATGCACCTGTGTAGCATGGCCTTCCAGATGGCAATACCAGGGTCCCGTCAATCCAAGACTATGCAGCAGTGCCTCGCACTCGACCTCAAATGTCGACTCAGGTATCCGATCGGAAACCTCTTCCATTTCTCTCAGGTTTCTATAGTTTTCTCCTAATATGAGACTTAATGAAAGGTATTTCAGTGTAGAGCACGCATCTGATATTTTTTCAGGGCCAAGACTATGTTTGGCCGCCCTACGTCCTGATATTTGATATCTGTTTTATGGCCAAGTGTTTCAGGAACACCTCACCTCATAAACTCTCCCTTAACCGACTACAGCAATATGTTTTTTGGGAGTTGAGTATGAAAGAGTTTGCCGATTCCAATCCATCACCAAAAATAAGTGAATGAAGTAGATCTAACACCCACACTTTAATGGGCGGTCTCTCCCTTTACTTCCAATAGAACCGACTTATTGTCACGAAGATATTTCAAGCATTTAATTGTTTTACGTGGTATGTATCGCCTCAGGTTATTAATTTTTCACTTGGCAACTTCTGTGGAAAAAATGTTCTCCACATGCTCTCTGCAGAAAGATGTGCATATACCAAAGCCATTGGTTTGCTCTGAAATTTTTTAGTATTTTCGGACTTAATTCTAACATTATTCGCTCAAACTCACCCCTTCCAATTTCTCTCTTCTTCCTGTGCAAGAGACTTTTATCTTCTCTATTTTTCTTCCGACGCCCTTCCTTCACTTGGGACGTTGCCATTGACAGAAGGGTTGTTATGTTGCCGCATGGTTGTATAGGTTTCTAAAGTTTTTTATGTTCCTGGTCATCCCGTTTGTACGTAAGGGATGCGGTTGGCACCCATTGGGGATTTTGTGGATTTTTTCATCATAGAGCCAGCTATTTATGCCATTAGGTCAGCTTGGTGAAGCTATCCCATGCGTTTGAGTCTGTGATGTTTGCAATGCCGGTGTAGTGTCACATCGTACATTTCTTGTTGCACTTGGGCGAGTGTAGACTGTAGACTTTCTTATTCTCACATTAAAATCAGCGAGAATGATGCTAATATCATCTTGCTCTTTTCGATTGCGGCAGCGAGTGACATTTTTGCTTCTTTGTATAGAGCGTGTTCTGCCTCAGCCTTGCTTCGGCGGCGAGCTCCCGTATATCTGCGTCTTAGTTTAAAGCAGTTGCTTCGTTGCTCAACCTTAGCGTCATTCTACCAGTATGCTGCGGTGATATTTCCCCTCGGAAATAGCACCGCATGGATTTGTTACATGCCATGGATTTGTTACATGCGCTCTATGATGGATATCACTCGACCCACTGTCGACCGAAGGTCTAGTGTATGATCTGATCGTCAATTTCTTGCTGGTCAATTTCTGCTAGGAGTTTAGAGATATCGATCTTGTTCACACGCCACTTCGTGTACAAATTTCGTCATTCTGTTTGTAACTACTCGAAATATTCGTTTGAGACCCCATAAAGTATATACATTCTTGATCGTCGTGACATTTTATGTCGATCTAGCCATGTCCGTCCGTCTGTCCGTCCGTCCGTCTGTCTGTCTGTCGAAAGCACGCTAACTTTCCAAGCAGTAAAGCTAGCCGCTTGAAATTTTGCACAAATACTTCTTATTAGTGTAGGTCGGTTGGGATTGTAAATGGACTATATCGGTCCATGTTGTTATATAGTTGCTATGTAAACCGATCTTGGGTCTTGACTTCTTGAGCTGTTAGAGTGCGCAATTCTTATCCGATTGGAATGAAATTTTGCACGACGTATTTTGTTACGATACCCAACAACTGTGCCAAGTATGGTTCAAATCGGTCCATAACCCGATATAGCTGCCATATAAACCGATCTTGGGTCTTGACTTCTTGAGCCTCTAAAGGGCACAACTCTTATCCGATTTGGCTAAAATTTTGCATGAGCTCTTTTGTTATGACTTCCAACAACTGTGCTGAGTATGGTTCAAATCGGTGAATAACCTGATATAGCTGCCATATAAACCGACCTGGGGTCGCGACTTCTTGAGCCACTAGTGGACACAATTATTATCCGATTTGGCTGAAATTTTGCATAAGGTGTTTTGTTATGACTTCCAATAACTGTGCGAAGTATGGCGCAAAGTACATAACCTCATATAGCTACCATATAAACCGATCTGGGATCTTGACTTCTTGAGCCTCAAGAGGGCGTAATTATTATCCGATTTGTCTGAAATTTTGTACAACGGCTTCTCTCATGACCTTCAACATATGTGTCCAATATGGTCCGAATCGATCGATAGCTTGATACAGCTCCCATATAATCCGATCTCCCTGATTCCCTACAAGGCGCAATTCTTATCCGAATGAAGTGAAATATTACATAATGACTTCTACAATGTTCAGCATTTATTTGAGGTTCGAATCGGACTTTAACTTGATGTAACTCCAATAGCATAACGGTTCTTATTCCATATTCTTTGTTTGCCTAAAAAGAGATACCGCGCATTGAATTCGACAAATGCGATCCATGGTGGAGGGTATATAAGATTCGGCCCGGCCGAACTTAGCATGCTCTTACTTCTTAGAGGTTACTGTATAGTTTTTAGAGCGCACAACAAGCCGATTACTGGCTTAGGTTTATGTCCATAGTGGCATGGGGCGGGTTAATATTTAAAACCTCTTTTCAACCTTACCTAACCTAAAGATTTATATAGAACTAGAAATATATTAATGATGGCGGTGATTTAAAATTCAACCTGGCCGAACTTAAGATGCTCTAACTTATTTATCATTTTTCCCACTTATGAATTCCATAAACTACCCCCCACCCCTCCAAGTGTTGAATGCTATCAAAGGACTGTTTTTGCCCCTTTTTGACTTTTGTTCCAAGTTTCTCATTTTTTATGCCACCAAAAGGGACTCTTCCTAAATCAATGATGGAACGATCGTCATCTATTCCTCAAAATTATCTCATCCTAACTCTGTTGTAAGTCCTCATTTATTTTTTTAACATCTTTCTTTTATTTATCTCATTGTGAGTGTTTAATGATATCGGCACTGATTGATATCAACTTAAAAAAAAAGAAATTATATGTCAGACTTAAATCAGACACCTTTAAAATACCATTCCAATATGTTGTAGATCTACACATCAAAACTTGCAATAGCCGTAAAAGAGATTAAATACCCATAAAGACATAGTTCGGGTTCTAAAGATATGTTGAGACATAGCCGATGGTGCATACACACATGGTGACTATAAAAATGCCTCACGGAATATTTAAAAACAAATTTATGACATTATTGTTGAACAAAAGGTCACTACTGTTGAAATACAAACAAAAGATTGAAAATAAAATTAGAATTTATTGGAAAATTCAAATTTAAAGAACTGTAACCCACAAACTGGGAGTTTTCTTGGACTGTGAGCACCCATCGGCTAGCTGCTTGTTTGGGTGTTTTGGTTCCCAACACTTGATTTGCCTGCTGGCCATTTAAGCTGCTTAAGGGCCACAGAAAGTGAACAAATCCCATAATATTTCAAAAATCCCAAAAAGAGATCCTCTTCATGGACAGTTTTGTAGGTTTTGGTTTTTTATCTTCAAATTGTTGAATGTTTTGAAAAATGCATCTATTGATTACATATGACTTTCCTACACAAGCCTCTGCCCTCCCATTTCTACTGGCTGTTCATATTCAAGTCCACCAATATGTGGTTTACATGTGTCCATTACAGTGTGCCCGCCCTACGTTGTCTGCTGCCTGTCTGTCTGCTTGTCTGTCCTTCTATCAATCTTGTCCCAGTTATTACTCTCGTACCAGGCCTGGAGGTTCAATAGAAATTTGAGGTGGATGACTATGTAGAAGAAGAGTTTAATTATAAGCATCGGTTAGCATTCTTCATTTACATTCTGATCGTTTGATTCACCATCAACAGCACCACAAACGAAACAAAAGTCAATGTCAGACCCCTACAAAATAACAACAACAACAACACCACAGTGTTAGAGATTGATCCACAGTAACCGGAATTTATGGGCCCCTTTTACCAACACAACACTTAAGGGGTTTTGTGGGGATTTCGGGGGGATTTGTCTCGAAACTCAATAATCATTGATTACAAGCACAGTGTCGTCGTTGCCTGTCGTAATGACAGCTCAGAATGTTCTCAGCTCATAAACAATGTTAAAAACGGCTTATTTAAATTGAAAAGAGAAACATTCGATTGCCTAGCCGTTCACTTTTTTCTCACTGCATTTTGTAAGACAATGCAACCAACCAACCAACCCAACCACCGATCGATCGATCGATGAATTGTTAGTCTTAGTGTTTTGTTCAGCGTTCATCTTTCAGACGATGATAGTTTTACTGGTCATACATAATTTAAAAAAATGAAAAGAGAAACAAAAATCTTTTCATCCATGGCATTTCTACAACAATTTTAATAGTAATACTAAAATATGACACTAATTTGTATTAATGCTAAGATATGGTATTGAGTTGTCCTCTCTCTCTCTCTGTTCCCCTCTAGCCATTTAGGCCCACATTTAATTGGGGATTGTTTGGGCATTGGGCAATTCCGGTTTGAATGGCCAGAATAGGGGGAAATGAATGACTTTGAATGCCATACAAAATGCCGACACAAATTCATTACAAAATAAAAATTTTTAATTGCTGCCATTATAAGAAATTGAGATTTATCTGGAAAAGTTCTATTCTACTTGAGGTTACTGCTTAATTCTTTAAAGATCCAAGCCCGACTCTTCGCTCACATTTCAATAATAATCAGAAGAAAAGGGTAAAATTATTGTTGTCTAGCGAAGAGTGAAAACGACACACTAAGCATTTACTAGACGTTAAGAGAAGGCATCTCAATCGAAGTAGAAATGTGATCCATTTCCCAAAAGAAATGTTTAAGCCCAGATTTTTTAATAAAATGACCATTAAGGACCTATGTCATGAATGGCGCAAAAGAAATTTTTGCTGGAATTTAGGTAAAATCTGAGCTAAGAATGCAGATGTTATGCGGGGACAAACTGATGGTCTATAAGAATAAATTAAGGTTGAACCCACTTAATTTCTTCTTATATGGGAGATTATGTTACTAGCCGAACCGGACCCGCTCCGCTGCGCCTTCTTTAACTCTCTAATATCTTTTTAGGGTGGGGACACTTCGCCCTGAATGCAGATATCGAATTCGTGCCATTGGTGCCTATGACGCTGAACGCGTTCGAACCCTGGCGACAACATTGGACGGTTCCTGGTGGTAATGTTCTTCCTTAGGGTTATGTTCTCACTAGGGGAGGAATGGCACCTCAGACATTTCGACTCAAATATGGATATCAAATTCATGCTGCACTGCCAAATCCTTTTAATTTCAGCCCCATATTGCCATGGCCGGTAAATATGAACCACCGGCACTTTGCACTGAAATTATACAATATATAAAATTCGTTCTTTATTTGCAGCGGAAATGAAGTTCAGTTAAAGGAGTGCCAAAATACTTGGCTCCAAAATTGGATATCAAATTCGTTTTGTACTCTCAAATACCTTTCAATTGAGTTCCATAATGGGTCAAATAACCCATTTGACGTATCTTTTGGAGGAAAAACACCACCTAGACTTGAATGCAAATTTTAATGCCATATTCGTAATCTACTCCCAAATAACTTTCATTTGAGTCCCATATAGCCATGGTCTGCTAATATGCCCATTTGGGAATATTTGGGGGTTGGCGACCTCCCATTACTTGGACCTAATGTTTCATGCCATATTTGTAATCTACTGCCTAATACTTTTTAGAAGAGTTTTGGGGTTGGGGGGGGGGGGGGGGGGGTCACTGGGTACTTGGATCCACATTTTATTTGGAAATTGCAAATGCAAATTTTGCCCATGAACATTACTCTAAGGAACAGAGGCAAACTTCTCACATATCAATGAGTGCAGTACGATTCAAGTTTAAGCTCAATGATAAGGGGACACGTTTTTATAGCCGAGTTCGGACGGCGTGCCACAGTGCGACACCTCTTTGGAGAGAATGGCATAGTACCTCACACATGTTGCCAGCATTTGGAGGGGAAACCACAGTTGAAAAGTTTTCTGATGGTCTCGCCAGGATTCGAATCCAGGCGTTCAGCGTCAAAGGCGGACATGCTAACCTCTGCGCTACGGTGGCCTCCAAAATGTAGTGTAGTGTAGTGTTCTGTAGTGTAAATTTTTAGCAGTATCCATGGTGGTGGGTTCCGAAGAGTCGGCCCGGCTGGACTTAGTACGCTTTAACTTGTTCACACTAACGAGTTAAAAAATTTCAAATGTTTATGGAAATAATTGAGGCACTCCAACAAATAAAGGGGCAATAAAAAAAACAGCAAATAATACAATAAAAACAAGTAAAAAGGCGTTAAGTTCGGCCCGGCCGAACCACCCATATATACCCACCACCTTTACATATATACCCACCACCTCGGGAATATATGTAAACCATCTTTCGTCATAATCCGATGAGAAATGCATAATTTATGCCCTCAAAGCAGTTTTATAGAGATATGGCCCGGTTTGCACCTATTTCGACACGGATATTGAAAGGTCCAATAGGTACAAGTCATTGCTCAATTTTGTAGAACAAAATATTGGTCTTTTTGGAAGCCATATCCTAATATAGGCCGATCTGAACTATATACGACACGGATGTAGAAAAGCCTAACATAAGTTACTGTGTCAAATTTCATCGAAATTGGATTATAAATGTGCGTTTTATGGGGCCAAGATTAAAAATCTAAAGATCGATCTATATGGCAGCTATGTACAAATCTGAACCGATCTGGGCCAAATTGAAGAGGGATGTCGAAGGGCCTAACACAACTCACTGTCCCAAATGTCGGCGAAATCGGACAATAAATGCGAATTTTATGGGTCCAAAACTTTAAATCCAGAGATCGGTCTAAATGGCAGCTATATCCAAATCTGAATCAATCAGAGCCAAATCGAAGAGGGCTCTCGAAAGGTCTAACACAACTCACTGTCCCAAATTTCGGGGAAATCGGGTAATAAATGCGCCTTTTATGGGCCCAAGACCATACATCGAAAGATCGGTCTATATGGCAGCTATATCCAAATCTGGACCGATCTGGGTCAAATTAAAGAAGGATGTCGACTGGCCTAACACAACTCACTGTCTCAAATGTCGGCGAAATCGGATAATAAATGTGGCTTTTATGGGCCTAAGACCCTAAATCGGCGGATCGATCTATATGGCAGCTATATCCAAATCTGTACCAATCTGAGCCAAATTGTAGAAGGATGTCGAAGGTTCTAACACAACTCACTGTCCCAAATCTCAAAATTGGATAATAATTGTGGCTTTTATGAGCCTAAGACCTTAAATCGGAGGATCGGTCTATATGGCAGCTACATCCAACTCTGAACCGATCTGGGCCAAATTGTAGAAGGATATCGAAGTGCCTAACGCAGGTCACTTTCCCAAATTACAGCAAAATCGGATAATAATTGTGGCTTTTATAGACCTAAGACTCTAAATCGGCCAATCGGTCTATATGGGGGCTATATCAAGATATAGTCCGATTTAGCCCATCCTCGAACTTAACCGTGCAAAGTTTCAGCTATATCTCTATTTATAAAGACGGTAGCGTGATTTCAACAGACAGACGGACATACGGACGGACATGGCTATGTCGTCTTAGATTTTTACGCCGATCAAGAATATAAAGGGTGATTTTTTTGAGGTTAGGATTTTCATGCATTAGTATTTGACAGATCACGTGGGATTTCAGACATGGTGTCAAAGAGAAAGATGCTCAGTATGCTTTGACATTTCATCATGAATAGACTTACTAACGAGCAACGCTTGCAAATCATTGAATTTTATTACCAAAATCAGTGTTCGGTTCGAAATGTGTTCATTCACCGTAACGTTGCGTCCAACAGCATCTTTGAAAAAATACGGTCCAATGATTCCACCAGCGTACAAACCACACCAAACAGTGCATTTTTCGGGATGCATGGGCAGTTCTTGAACGGCTTCTGGTTGCTCTTCACTCCAAATGCGGCAATTTTGCTTATTTACGTAGCCATTCAACCAGAAATGAGCCTCATCGCTGAACGGTGAATGAACACATTTCGAACCGAACACTGATTTTGGTAATAAAATTCAATGATTTGCAAGCGTTGCTCGTTAGTAAGTCTATTCATGATGAAATGTCAAAGCATACTGAGCATCTTTCTCTTTGACACCATGTCTGAAATCCCACGTGATCTGTCAAATACTAATGCATGAAAATCCTAACCTCAAAAAAATCACCCTTTATATTAAGCTATAGTCCGATTCGGAGCTCAAGAAGCAAAATCGGGAGATCGGTTTATATGGGAGCTGTGTCAACCTATAGATCGATTCAGACCATATTGCATACGTATGTTGAAGGCCATAGGGTAAGCCGTTGTACAAAATTTGTGCCAAATCGGATGAGAATTCCGCTCTCTAGAGGCTCAAGAACTCAAGATCCCAGATCGGTTTATATAGCAGCTATATCAGAGCATGGACCGATTTGGACTATACTTCGCATAAATGTTGAAAGCGATACCAAAACACCTCGTGCAAAATTACAGCCAAATTGGATAGGAATTGAGCCTGCTAAAAGCTCAAGAAGTCAAGACCCAAGATCGGTTTATATAGTAGCTATATCAGGTTATGAACCGATTTGAACCATACTTTGCACAGTTGTTGGAAGTGGTATCAAAACACTTTGTGAAAAATTTCAGCCAAATCGGATGAGAATTCCGCCTTCTAAAAGCTCAAGAAGTCAAGACCCAAGATCGGTTTATATGGCAGCTATACCAGGTTATGAACCGATTTGAACCATACTTGGCACAGTTATTGGAAGTGATATCAAAACATTACGTGGAAAATTTCAATCAAATAGGCGAGAATTGCGCCCTCTAGAGGCTCAAGTCAAGTCAAGACCCAAGATCGGTTTATTTGGCAGCTATATCAAAACATGGACCGATTTGGTCCATTTACAATCCCAACCGACCTACACCAATAAGAAGTATTTTTCAAGCGGCTATCAATCCCAACCGTCCTACACCAATAAGAAGTTTTTTTTCAAGCGGCTAGCTCTACTCCTTCATAAGTTAGCGTGCTTTGGACAGACTTAAAATGTCACGACGATCAAGAATATATATATGGTTGCCCAAAAAGTAATTGCGGATTTTTTAAAAGAAAGTAAATGCATTTTTAGTAAAACTTAGAATGAACTTTAATCAAATATACTCTTTTTACCCTTTTTTTCTAAACAAGCTTAAAGTAACAGCTGATAACTGACAGAAGAAAGAATGCAATTACAGAGTCACAAGCTGTGAAAAAATTTGTCAAGGCCGACTATATAAAAAATCCGCAATTACTTTTTGGGCAACCCAATACTTTACGTGGTCTTAGACGTATATTTCGAGGTGTTACAAACAGAATGGCGAAATTATTATACCCCCATCCTATGGTGGAGGGTATGAAAACGTTCCGTTATAATTTGCATCTGTCACCGTAAATTAGGCCTGCTGAAGAGCTTGTAAAACCAAGGCTTTATCCAATTATTTCATTTTGTTGTAACTCTGCTAAATGATTAATTCTTCATCATTTCCGTCTTCCGTCACGTCAATAGACGCTTTGGGACAATATCGTTTTCCCATAACAATGAGATCATTTTCTCCTACGCAATTTTTAAATGCTTGGTGTTTGATTTCTCAAAGATTTTAACAGTAGCTAAAAAAAAATGTAAATATTTCGACATTGTTTTGGTATATTGAGAAACGGCATCCCATAATCTTTGTTACTAAATACCGGATATTGCAAATGGCAAATTGCTAAAGGTCTATAATTGTGGTTGCTTAACTTTTGTATCATCTATGTTTTATTATCTGCCTCTAATCTTCGATACAAACCAAGAGTGGGGTATGGGTTTTTTCGTCTCATCTTTTATTGAAGAAGAATAAGAAGAATCAAACACTTCCGTTCCTTTATGGATTAATTAGGAATTTAAGCTTGAGTTACTCATATTGGGCTTTATATTTCGTTTCGGGAATGCACAGAGGAAAATTATGTAAATTTTCAATTCATCTACTTGAATTTTTGGCCGAACAATCAACACTAATGTTCCCCTCTAAATGAACCGTTCTTTAAAGGCCGACAATGGGTTGGATGGTTTCAACTCAAACTCCCCAAAAACAAAAAGAACAAGAGATCAACCTTTTTCCCACATCATTACGAAGACAATCGCACACATCATCATCTGCAGCAGAAGTAGCAGCAACATCAGCCGCCGTGTTATTTGTGAATGTCGAAAATCCCTCTATGGGACAACAGAGGTGAAATGAAGTGAAATACCATAATTGTCAGTAACAAACAAAATAAAATGAAGAATGGGAACATTCTCTGTTGAATGTTGGGCCTTACCAAAAGTGTGGTGGACCGTTTCTTTTTTTTTCTTCTTGGGTTGTTAACAAAACATATCAGAAACAATTTATAATTTAGGTTCAGAATAAAACAACACCGACCGACTGACTGACCATGCGACCAGATGATACGCATCCATGACCCCCTCTTGCCCTTCATTAACATATCTTTGCGCAGACGCAGCTTATCCAATGGTCTGCGCGACAGACACACATATCATACAAAATGTTTAACAATAAAAAATTAAGTGACTACAGAAAAATCTTACATGAAACAAAAACACCAACATTCATATCCCACATCCCCACAGAGCTAACAGAACCAACCGACTGCTGGTGATCCAAAGTAATGCGACATAAAAACGACAAACGAGCTGACGACAAATTATGGCAAGATTTAAGCCAAAGATACCTCATCTCTTGTTGTATTACTAAAACTAACAACACCGACCAAGCCGTAGAGATTCTTAGAGTGATCTCAAAGGGTTGCCAAATATGTGTGCAATAGCCTATGCAAATGGACGATAGGGGATAACCATCAAAGAAGTAAAAGCTAATGTGATAGCCAATGTAGACGTCAGATGGGATCTTCATGATCTATGGCGTGAGGTTTAGCGCTACAAAAGAAAGCCTCAACGAATATTAAACAACATTCATGAGTATATGAAAGCGGAGGCGATACTAAGCTAGTGAGAGAATACTGTTCTTGAAGACTATCCTGAGCATAGCATATGATGAAGTTAGCTTTCTAAGACAAAGTGAATTATTTCCGGCGCAACTACACCCAGAGAAATCTTAATACCAAGCGAGCTCATTTTAATACCATACGGTATTGATAGTAAAGCAACACCGTATGGTATACAAACAATACCGGATGGTATGGATGAAACATAAAATGATGAGCACCGTTTGGTGCTAGTCTTATTACCGAACTGGTATTGCTTTTAATACCAAACTGTCATTGGTTTTAGTACCAAACCTTTATTGGTTTTAGCACCAAACCGTTATTGATTATTCCATCCCCTAATGAACCAAAAAATAATTCATATCTAATTTTATTTCTTTATGTTAATAACTACAACAAGTAAAAGCGTGCTAAGTTCAGCCGGGCCGAATCTTGGGGACCCACCACTACGGATTTTGCAAAAAATTTATTCAAAATAAATCTATTTAAAGGGCATAATTTTAATCTACATACCAAACTTTTGTCAAACCAGCAAAAATTAAAGCTTCTTGGAACCGAACAAGGATGATCAATAGACTGCTTTACATGGGAGCTTCATCAAGTTATAGACTGATTTGAATCGTACTTGGTACAGCTGTTGGAAGTCGTAACAGAACACCGCATGCAAAATTTCAGCCAACTCGGACAAAAATTGCGGCTTATAAGGACTCAAGAAGTCAAATCGGAAGATCGGTTTCTATGGGGGCTATATAAGGTTTTAGATCGATTTGGACCGTACGTGGCATCTATAACTGGTCATATCGAGAAGGTTACCCGACCATTGTAGAGTGTATCAAGCGGAGATCCTTGCAATTACGGAAGTGGTGGAATGTCTAAGATATTATGTCATAACGACGATTGCCATAACTATCTGCTTAAAGAGCCAGGCAGCCACTAAATCCCTGGAGAACGTTCTTCTGAACACAAAAACCGCCCTGGACTGTCGAAGATCTCTCTACGAGATAGCTGAACAGTTAAAAATTCTTCTGTTCTGGGTGCCGGGCTACAGAGATATCCCATGGAATTGTGAAGGGGACGAGCTTGAGAGACTAGGAACTACCCTACACATTCCAGGGATACTTTAATCAGTGGGTATGCCTCCAGCGACATGTCAGCTAAGTTTTCAGGACCTGGCCCCAAAGACAACTCATGATAGATGGTCACAAAGAGTGTGCTGTGAGCATTTCAAAACTATGTGGCCTAATCTCGACTTGAAGAGGTCTACCGCTTTACTGTCACTGGCTAGAACAGACGTCTCAGTCATTGTGTCCGTCATGACAGGTCACTGTCTTATCGTAAAACATGCTGACAGACTGAAGGTTGCCAGCAACGACTTTGCAGAAGCTGTGAGGACATCGAAGAAGAAGAGAGAGAGAGTAGTACACCTTCAGTCGGTGTATCCCGCACTATCAGTCAGAAGAATTTCTAGTTAAGGTTCTCATATCTTTGAAAACCTGTCTGATTTAGAAGATGTGAACATTTGCAAGTTTTGGGCTTTTTAATACGATCTGGGTGGTTCAAAGGTAGATACTAGAAGGCATCTTCCCTTCTTCTGTTCCTGTGGTATCACAATGGACGAAAACGTCTAAGTGAGTCTGATGGTAGACTGACACTTAAACCTAAGCTAATGTTACACCGCGACCAGCACCAATTCTTTGTATTCGGCAATTGATTCCATATCCATTGATTTCCAGAAGTAGTTGTCATATGAATACACCAACACAGCATCGTTGTACACACAAGAAACTAACATATTTTTGATGTAGAATGTCCTTAGAATTTGTACTAATTTCACTGCTTTTGAGTATTTGAACAGATTTTTAGGCACTCAGATTTTATCAAAATGTTTTATTTATTTGTTTAAGCTCAACAACTCTTCTGGAGCGATGACAAGAATACAAATGTTGGTCAATTCTTAATAGCCTCCTTTGTGTGGTATTGAATTAATACGAAATGGTATTAAAAATTTTGCCAATGACGCAAACCAGGTGGTATTGACAAAATACCGTCATTTTGCTATCACTGCACGTTCAGGTAAATGCAATTTCTCTTGGGCAACACTGAATGTTGATAACTAAAATTGGGATTAGTTTAGGGCTTTATTTCGACCGATTCTGGCCCAAAAAAAAGAAGTAATCTCAGTTTTAAAGCAAAATGGCAACAACATTGGCCATATTGTCCAAGGCAACTCTATGCCCATAGTTGCCTACAAACAATCAACCTGAGAACAACACCAATTTTCAAAATAAAGAATGTCATCTCAATTGCATAATAAGAAGAGCTTAAGCTGTGTGTCTCAAAAAAAAAAAAAAAAACAGAACTCCGAAATAGCAACCCCAAATACAAGACCTAAAAAGTCTCCTCCTTGTCCATGGTAAGACATTAACAATGCTGCCGGCATCAGCCCAAAGAAAAGGTAACAAAATGGTAAGTTCCATGGCAAAGGTGGGCTATGCACAAAAAAGGGCTTCCCAACTGTGAGAAAGTGTGTCGCTAATAAATTATTCCCCAAAGTCACAAAATTTGATCTGAAAACCGCAGCAAGAACTACAGGCTATAGCTGCTGTTGTTCGCTGGCTGCAACAAACAGCGGCATCAGCACGACCAACAACAATCAAAGTCTGTGGATAGTTTTTCATGTCATTATTTAAATTTGTACATAATTTTTTCTTACCATGGAAACAAGACCAATAACCCCCAAAAATGTTAACAACCTTTTAAAATGCAATTTATTAGAATTTGTCTTTGAATAGAAGATCAACATGTGATCGACACACAGGTGAATAACTGGCACTCGGCGGGAAGGAATTCATTAGAATTTTTTTAAGTGCTCAAATAAAAGTGCTGTCGGTTTTTGATGTCAAGTGTGAATATTTTCAAGAAGTTCATTGAATTCTTCCAAGACACTGCAATGAATTGGTCTTCGTTAAGGTGGCTACTGCGCCTGCATAGAGCTTCCTTTGTCTTGCCAGAGGTGTTGATTATGACAAATCACAATATTGATTGTCTACGATTTATTTCTAGAATGACATAAATCTTGAAAAATACCGTCTGGGAGGAATTCAGAGAATATATGAAGAAACTGGGGTGCCCTGAGGGATATATATCCCGAACTGGAGTTCGCAGTGAAAATTGTTTGAGGATAACTGAATGAAACCTGAAGCATGTCCATAACAGGTACAGCTTCGTAAAAGCCATCAGCTATGGTGAACCCGGAAACTGAAGGTCCTCAGAATGGAAAACAGAAGGGTTTTTAAAAAGACGAAGAGAGAAAAAGCTGTAGAGCCTTGAACAGCCTTGAACAGGTTCAGGAAGAAGAAGAGGAAAGCGACATTTTGAAGAAAATTGAAAACTTCTAGTGCCTTATCTGGTTTGCACAAGTGCTTCTCTTGCTTTGCCTGCACTCCTAGCGCTTTGAGAAAAGAGGATGGGACTAACCATAGAATGCTGGAGACATTGTTACAACTAATGAAGATTTATTTTTCAAGCTGCCAAGGGGTCGGCAATCAAAATTTCGCAATAACCACACGATTTGTCCCTAGTGCCGCTTCGTGTTTATCGACCATTTAAATCTGCTGAGCTCGAAGGAATCAACCCGGTACTATTCCAAGAATCCAATGGAGTTACTCGCGGCTACCAGACACCGGCACTTAGGACAGACATGAATTGACTTGACAAGCTTACTGGCTTAGGAGTAGGTCCATAGTTGCATTAAATAGATTAATATCCGCACCCTCTTTTCGACACATTGCCTAATCTAACCGGCATGGCTGTAACGGACTTTCAGGGCAAGTCTGGTATGGTCCTACATACCAATGACATACCAAGACAAAAGGCAGCGAGGTCTTTATGTGCAGACTCATGATTCTGACATCGTTTTTAAACTGGAAAGACTGAAAAAGCTGAAGGTGAGGGATAGACTGACACTGGAAATGACACTGGACAATAGCGGAGCTCCATACGCATATAGTAGATCGATGGAGACGGTCCCTCACGTAGTGGTACGATAGGTCGTAACGTTTATCTGACTGAAAGAGTACGCTAAGATGGTCTTCCAGCATATCGACAGAATATTTTACAATATGGAGATAGGATTAAAAGTCGATTGCTTGGATCGAACTGTGCTATGAGGCAGAATTATCATTGCACAGGGACGTGTGTTCAGAAGGCTAACAAAGAAAACACCTCAAGGTGGAGTGTCCTGGCTAATTCTTTTGAAAATTTTTACAAACGAAGTCCTATTATTCGAGCTGACATTGTTACTACTGATGAAGATGGATTTTTCATGCTGCCAAGAGGTGATCGGCTATCAAAATATGGCAATACCCACAAGAGTTGCACCAAGTGCCGCTTCGTGTTTATCGACCATTTAAATCTGCCAAGCCCGCAGGAATCAACCCGGTACTATTCCAGGAATCCATTTGTGGTCCGCTTTCCAAAACTCCGCTTGAGGTACACGACATCTCTTCGGGTTTCGGGGAAGTTTCGGTGGAGACGGTCCCTCACGTAGTGGTGCGATAGGTCGATACATTTATCCTACTGAAGGAGTACGCTAAAATACTTTTCTAGCATATCGAAAGAACATTTTAAAATTTGAAGATAGGTTTAAGAAACGACTGCCTGGGTCGCACTGTGCTATGAGGCAGGATTATCACTGCAATCTTGAGGGATAGTGTGGTGCGAAGGCGGGTAATAAAGGAAACGCCTCTGGATGGAGTATCCTCGCTGATTCTTTGCAATCTTTCCTATACTTCTTTGAATGGTTAGAGATATTATCGGCCCTAGGTGGCCCAGGAGCCTTTTGGCAGGTCCCTAAAGCTGGTCACCTCGGAATTGAGAAAAATTGTTCGAGCTGACAAAATTTCATTTGTGTTCCGATTTCAAAAATTTCGCTGGAGGTTCAGACGGTCTCTCAAGTAGTGGTGCGATGGGTCGATTCGTTTCTCTAACTGAAGGAGTACGTTTAGATGGTCTTCCAGCATTACCACAGGACATTTTACAATGTGGAGATAGGATTAAAAGACGACAGCCTGGATCGCACTGTGCTATGAGGCAAGATTATCACTGCAATCTTGAGGGATAGTGTGGTCAGAAGGCGGGTAACAAAGAAAACGCCTTAAGGATCGAACTGTGCATGAGTAGTCAGAAGGCGGGTAATAAAAGATACGCCTTAAGGTGGAGTGTCCTCGCTGATTATGTGGTACCTCTCTAAAAATAAAGTCCTATTCTTCTTTAAAAGGTTGGAGATGATATAGGCCCAAGAGCCTCTTGGCAGGTCCCTAAAGCTGAGAAAAATTTTTCGAGCTGATAAATCTTCATTTGTGATTAGATTTCCAAAATTCCGCTGGAGGTCCAGATGATCCCTCATGTTATCGGCCCAAGGTGGCCCAGTAGCCTCTTGGAAGGGCCCTGAAGATGCTCAGAATTGTGAAAAATAGTTCGAGCTGCCAAATTTTCATTTGTGGTCCGATTTACAAAATTTCGCTTGAGGTCCACGACATCTCTTCGGGTTTGGGGGAAGTTCGATTTCATTTTTAATTTTTTTCGAGTTTTGGTCGAGACTGACTTCTTATTCTGCGATTTATGAGGGCATTTATGGTTTGATTTTGATTTTGATGCATGATTTGGATTGGTGATAAAATTCATAATGACTTAGCTGCAATAGATGTCCACATCCGATAATATAGTCAAAAGTTATGCAGTTTGCGCTAGGGTGCCGGGCCATAGCTGAGAAAGGGGGAACAATTTGGTAGTGAAAGCCAGAGGACTGCCAACAATAAACTTGGTTAACCCGAAGCCTTGCGGGTCGGCGCAGTCCGAGTTAAGTGCATTGGCGACGAACTCGCATGCAGCACTGTGAAACAGCGAAACGGTCGGTGAACGACGACAATCCTATGGGAAGAAACGGATCGCGAGTAGACGAGGCTATTACTGAAAGGAAGTAAGAAGGAGGTCGGTATAGCTTTTGGTATGATAACGGGACATATAAGACTACGAGTTCACTTATGCAAAATAGGCGTGGCAAGTGTTAGCATGTGAAGGGTATGTGGGGAAGATGATGAATCGTTGAAGAATTGACTACGTAATTGCCAGTCTTTCGTAGCTAACAGACACCGGTACTTAGGTGGGGACACAATACCAGAAATGAACCAACTTAGGGGCGTGGTATGGCAAATAATTAGGGGCCATACTAGACATGGTCAATGGAAACATAACAGAAGTCCTCGTGTAAAATTTTACGTTGTCGCCCTTTAAGAGCTTATGAAGTTAAGTAGGGATATCGGTTCATATAAAAGCTTTGCCTTAACCTGGGTCCATTAAAAATCCAAGCTGATTTATATCAATAGAGGAGCGTCCTGATAGCTTGGATCGTAAATACGATTCACACCGTAGGCTCTGGTCTACCGCTACTGTGGTTTCACAATGGACTACAAATCGTTTGAGCGCGGAAAATATATATTAAAGTAGGACCTGGAGATTGTTCCATTTTGGCGCTATGAAGAGTAAAAATTATATAAAACAAGTAAAATGGCATTAAGTTCGACCGGGCCAAACTTTTGATATCTACCACCTCGGGTGTATATGTTAACGATTGTTCCCACTTTGGAAGGTAATCAGGTGATAAATGCATTATTGTTGCACCCAGATATGGTCCCATTTGGACCAAATTCGGCACGGACGTTGAGTAGTCTAACAAATACCTGTTCAATGTTGGTCTTTTTGTCAGCTATATCCAAATATAGACCGAGTGAACCTAAAGGACACAGATGCCGAAAATCCTAACATAAGGCCCTCTGTCAAATTTCAGCGAAATCGGATAATTAATGCGCCTTTTAAAGGGCCAAGATCTTAAATTGAGAGATTGATCTATATGGCAGGTATATCCAAATTTGGACCGATCTCGGCCATCTTCAAGAAGGATATCGAGGGGCTTAAATCGAAATCGGACAATAAATGCCCTTCTTATAGGCCGAAGACTTTAAATCGAGAGATCGGTCAATATGGCAGCTATACCCAAATCTGGACCGATCTGGGCCAAATTGAAGAGGGATGTGGAAGGGCCTAACACAACTCACTCTCGACAATAAATGTGGCTATTATGGGCCTAAGACATTACAATCGGCGGGGGCATTATTAAGATATGGTCCAAGATAGTCCATCTTCGAACTTAACCTGCCTATGGACAAGAAAATAATCTTTACAAATCGGCTCAATATCTCTATTCTCAAATCTGGAATGACAAAATGAATATACCTCCATCCTTCGTTGGTGGGTATAAAAATGTGACATTTGACCATGAACATTCCATTATGCAACAGGGGCAAACTTCTCACATATCAATGAGTCCTGTCCTATTCAAGTTTATGGTCAATGATAAGGGACCTCCTTTTTATAGTCGAGCCCGTACGGAGTGCCGCAGTACGACACATTTATGGGGGTATACTAATTTAGTCATTCCGTTAGTATCACTTCGAAATATTGATCTGCGACCCCATAAAGTGTTTCAGGGTTGATTTTTTGAGAGCTAAAGGAAAGTTTTCGATAAAATTGCCATATTGATCGATTTCCCGATTTAAGATATTCAACCCATAAAAGGAGCAATTTTCGCCCGATTTCGATGAAATTTGAAACAGTGAGTTTTGGTAGACCCCTTCACCTCTATATGGCGGCTATATATAGCTATATTCCGATTTTAAGAGATCATAAAGTCAATTTTATATACAAGTAGCTGGTGCTATGTGTTTGACATGGTTCAAATTTGAAAATTATTTATATTTGTATTTAACTCTCAAATAACTTTCACTGGAATACCTTTTGGTATACATGTCCATTTGGGCCATACCTTTGGGGTGGGGCGACTTCCGGGAATTGATCCAAATTTTTATAAAATTTTCGAATTGACCCAAATTTTTAAATTATTTTCGTATTCTGTTCTCAAATACATTGTGCAAGTCCCATTGTTTGAGTCCCATATTGTCCAGTTCGGTGTACATGCTCATTTGGTGTATAATTTTGGAGTGGGTCGATCCGCTTGGGAAAAGATACCAAACTTTTATATAAAGTTCGTACTGTGCTCTCAAGTGCCTTTCATTTGATTACCATAATGTCTCGATCGGCCTATATCTCCGTTTGTAGGTGAATTTTGGAGTGGGGCGAACAGTCTGGAACTTTACCCCAAAATTTTTATATAAGTTTCGAATTCCACCTCCAATTACCATTCATTTGATATCCATATTGCCCCAATCGGTAAACATGCCATTATTGGGTGGTTTTTTGTGGTAGGGCGGGCCCCCCGTTACATGAGATAAAATTGTCATAGCGAATTCGTACTGTACTCTTAAATACCTTTCATTTGATACCCATATTGTCCCAATTGGTAAACATGACCGTTTGGTTGGGTTTTGGGGTAGGGCGTCCCCCTCGGTAACTTTACCCCAAAGTTTTACCCCAATTTTGTGTTTTTGGCTTACCATAAACATTTCGCTGAAATCGATGGGCCCATCTCCGAGATCTGGCGTTTTTGAAAATTGTTGTTAGGGGGAGGGCCCGCTCCCCCTCGCGGATATCCCTGTTTTCACCAGGGGGAGCCCCCTCTCTACCATCTGTGAAAATTTTCATGAAAATCGGTTTTGCCGTTTTTGAGGCTTTTCGGAACAACACTTTCGTTGTTATATAACAGAAGAATAAGAAATGATCAAAAATGTTTGCAAAGGGGTTTCAATTACCAAAATATCTGGAAAATTATAAATACCCAAAAAAAAACTATTTATTGGGTAAATAACCACACATTGAGAATTTACCCTATAGAATTCCATCTCTAATCATTGGTTGCAACTGAAGTTATCGTTGCCCCTTATGACAGATCACTATTTGAATGCCTATCCAATGGCATTCTAGAAATAAAATTGAAATGATGCACCTGTCCCTTCGTGACTACCAAGTCATATCTACTTAGAATTCCTCCTCCCACTTTCGATAATTATTGATTTCTATCACCTTTAAACTTAAACCAAGACCAAACCTATTACTAGTATTTTGCCAATTCCCATACAAAACTCTTCCACAAAAATATCCTCATGTTGAGGTCTATGCGTTTTTCGCCGTTGCATGACTGCCACCACAATGAAAAGCTTAACGGTAATCATTTAAAAGTGCAAATAAAAGAGGAAAAAAAAAGAATTAATAATAGATACTTAACACGGCTTAAATGCGATACTAAATACCCAATAATTATGTGGCAGCAAATGTTAAAGCCGTAAACATCGCTTGATGGAAAATGTCAATAATGGTCGGAGACCAACACTCGCAGAGAACCAACGGGGTGAGATGCTGAACGTTGCAAGTGCTGCATATGTTTATGCGTTCGCATACATTTAAACCTCCATCATGGCGTTTCCAAGACCTCCAGCCATTCTGTGTCGCAAGTATAGCTGAGATGAAAAAATATTTAAATTAAGAAAAGAAAAATAACAAAATTGTTAGTTGCGACTTTAGACGGAAAGCAAGAGTTCTCACATTGATGTATTAAAAATATGAATGCATATAACATGCACTTGTATTTTTTCTGCAACTATGGGTTGCCCAAAAAGTAATTGCGGATAAAAGTAAATTCATTTTTAATAAAATTTAGAATGAACTTTAATCAAATATACTTTTTTTACACTTTTTTCTAAAGCAAGCTAAAAGTAACAGCTGATAACTGACAGAAGAAAGAATGCAATTACAGAGTCACAAGCTGTGAAAAAATTTGTCAACGCCGACTATATGAAAAATCCGCAATTACTTTTTGGGCAACCCAATACTTTATAGGGTCGGAAATGGATATTTCGATGTGTTTCAAATGGAAAGACAAACTGAATATACCCCCATCCTTCGGTGGTGGGTATAAAAATGTACTTGCTGTTGGAGCTGTGTTAATAACCGGTTTTGGATAATAATCGGATAATAATTGCTCCCTTTAAGAGTTCAAGAAGTAAAAACGGAAGATCGGTTATTGAAACTATATCAGGTTATGAACGGATTCAGACCATATGTGGCAAGTTGCGTTGTTGGTCATAGGGGAAGTTTTTGTGCAAAATTTCAACCAAATCGAATATGTCTGGCGTCCTATAGGGGTTCAAGAGGTATAATCGGGAGATCGGTTTATATGTGAGCTATATCAGGTTATGGACCGATTTAGGCTATATTTGGCATAGTTGTTAGGAGTCATAAAAATACACCTCGTAAAAAATGTCATCCAAATCCGATAAAAATTGCGCCCTATAGGGGCTCAAAAAGTATATTTCGCCTTTTAGAGGCTAAAGAAGTCAAGATTCAAGATTGGCCCATTTACAATCCCCACCGACCTACACCAATAGGATACGTTCGTGCAAAATTTCATGCACCTAGTTTTATTTCTTCAAAAGAAAGAGAGCTTCGACAGACCGACGGACAGATGGACGGACATAGCTAAATCGACTTTGAATGCCAAGGCAATTAAGAATACATATACTTTGTTGGGTCTCAGATCAATGTTTCGAAGTTTTATGAACGGAATGGCGAGATTAGTACACCCTTATCCTAGGGTGGAGGGTAAAAAATTAAAAAGGTTTAAAAACTAGTAAAGTGGTGAATTTCCAATCTTGGAAATTCACCCCTATGGATTTTGCTAAAAATTTACACAGAATAAGTTTAGTTGAAGGGCATAATTTTTCTCTACGAACGCAATTTCTGCCAAACCAGGCAAAAATTAAAGCATCTTTGGTTACATTTGTTTGGGGGTTATTTATCATAATGCGAAATCACCCCAAAGATTGGAGTCTATTTTCACTTTCAATTTGGGGCCCACTCTCGTGGAGCCACCTCGTCCCACCGATTATAAATATATTCATTTCATATAGACTCAACATTCTAGTTTAGATGTTCAGAAAGTCCTTACATATATACCGTTGGTCTCCAGATCCATTACCGAAGGACACAACTACTGCCATTTTTATACCCACCACCGAAGAATGGGGGTATATTCATTTTGTCATTCATCATGAAATCATGAAATATACAAATTCTTGACCAGCGTAAAAATCCAAGACGATCCAGCCATGTCTGTCCGTCCGTCGTCTGTCCATCCGCCTGTCTGTTGAAATCACGCCACAGTCTTTAAAAATAGATATATTGAGCTGAAGCTTTGCACAGATTCTTTTTTTGTCCATAGGCAGGTTAGGCTGGAAGATGGGCTATATCGGACTATAACTTGATATAGCTGCCATATTGACCGATCCTCCGATTTAGGGTGTTAGGCCCATAAAAGCCACATTTATTGTCCGATTTCGCTGAAATTTGGGACAGTGAGTTGTGTTAGGCCCCTTGACATACTTCGGTAATATGGCACAGATCGGTTCAGATTTGGATATAGCTGCCATATTGACCGATCCTCCGATTTAGGGTCTTAGGCCCATAAAAGCCACATTTATTATCGGATTTTGCTGATATTTGGGACAGTGAGTTGTGTTAGACCCTTCGACATCCTTCGTTAATTTGGCTCAGATCGGTCCAGATTTGCATTTAGCTGCCATATAGACCGATCCTTCGATTTAAGGTCTTGCACCCATAAAAGTAGCATTTATTGCCCGAATTTGCCAAAATTTGGGACAGTGAGTTGTGTTAGACCCTTCGACATTCTTCCTCAATTTGCCCTAGATCGGTGTAGATTTGGATATAGCTGCCATAAATACCGATCTCTCGATATAAGGTTTTGGGGCCATAAAAGGCGCATTTATTGTCAGATTTCGCCGTATTTTGGAACAGTGAGTTGCGTTAAGTTCTTCGCCAACATTCGGCAATTTGGGCCAGATCAATCCAGATCTGGATATAGCTGCCATATAGACCGATCTCTCGATTTAAGTTTTTGGTACCATAAAAGGCACATTTATTGTCCGATTTCGCCGACATTTGGGACGGTGAGTTGTGATAGGCCCTTAGTCAGCCCTCTTCAATGTGTCCTAGATCGGTTCAGATTTTGATATAGCTACCATATAAACCGATCTCTCTATTTAAACTCTTGGCCCCAAAAAAGGCACATTTATAATCCAATTTCGATGAAATTTGATACAGTAACTTATGTTAGGCTTTTTTACATCCATGTCGTATATGGTTCAGATAGGTCTATATTTGGATATGGCTACCAAAAAGGGCCATAAAAGGCGCATTTATTGTCAGATTTCGCCGTATTTTGGAACAGTGAGTTGCGTTAAGTTCTTCGCCAACATTCGGCAATTTGGATCAGATCAATCCAGATTTGGATATAGCTGCCATATAGACCGATCTCTCGATTTAAGTTTTTGGTACCATAAAAGGCACATTTATTGTCCGATTTCGCCGACATTTGGGACGGTGAGTTGTGATAGGCCCTTAGTCAGCCCTCTTCAATGTGTCCTAGATCGGTTCAGATTTTGATATAGCTACCATATAAACCGATCTCTCTATTTAAAGTCTTGGCCCCATAAAACGCACATTTATAATCCAATTTCGATGAAATTTGATACAGTAACTTATGTTAGGCTTTTCTACATCCATGTCGTATATGGTTCAGATAGGTCTATATTTGGATATGGCTACCAAAAAGACCAATATTTGGTTTTACAAAATTATCCAATGACTTGTACTCATTAGGCCACTCAATATACGTGTCGAATTTGGTCCAAATCGGACCATATTTCGATAAAGCTGCTATGGGGGCATAAATTATGCATTTTTCACCGGATTATGACGAGAGGTGGTTTACATATATAGCCGAGGTGGTGGGTATCCAAAGTTTGGCCCGGCCGAACTTAACGCCTTTTTACTTGTTTAATTTGATATTTTAGGTCATACATGATCATAAGTCCTAATTTGTAGAATAACAAAGTTTTAAAATAATGTTTGAAATTTCAGTCTAAAGTGTCTGCATTGGCATTGGAATACATTTTGTCTGGCGATGTTTGCCAGGCTATCTAACATTAGCAACGGATTACAATCACTTCAAACCAATCATCGCCACAATTCACACTCGGTCCACAGTTTTGATGTGTATGAATTTCATTTAATTTCATGACGTTTGACATTCTTCCAATTCTCCACTTGGCATCTTCTCCGCTGTCAACTGATGACAGATGACATTACTCGCATGTACTCTTGGTGCTGATTGGTGTTTCTCGCAGTATATTGAGAGTGCGTTAAAACAGTTTAGCTGTCAAGTTATGTACGAATGTATGGCTTTCAAATATTTTTGACCAATTATAAAACACCTCTTCACCTCGTTCACATCTCCATTCAATGCGGTGGTCAGCAGTCGAAGAATTTTAATGCTAAACAATAGAAAAATCTCAATGATTTATTCAAAATCATGTCGTTGGCAGTTGAATGCGACGAGCAGGCTTGTCTTGATTTTGATTGAAAACTCTTGAAAATACCAACAAAATGACCAGAGAATTTCGATAATGGTTACAAGCGAAATAAGAGAGAGAGAAAAAAAAACAAATTTTATTTGCATCTGACAAACAAGTGGATTGAATGCCAAAGGAAGAAACCAAGTTGAGCTCACTCTAAACAAACATAACGACACTGAATGAACAGAAACAATGAGGGAAATATCATTCAAGACGTTTTTTGGAAACTTGAGTTGGAGATGGGGAAATCAGCTAGCAACAGAATAGACTGTATTGAAGTGAAGAACTTTCTTTGCATTTCATATATGGAGAGTTTTAGTTGATATTTCAGCAACGGAACATCCATTTCACTTTATTTAGATAAAAACTGCGACCTTCCGGTGGTTTGTTGTCAAGCTAGATTGTTAACCGATTCAAATCATATTTGAAATGAATATTGAAAGCCACAAGGAACCATTGAATGTTAAAGTCGCGAAACAAAGGAAACAAATTCTGTCCCTGCTGGGGATCAAAGAGGTAATTGGGAATAACAGCCAGATTGACAGATTGACTCCTCCTTTACTTTAGAAGTCAGGGCGATCAGAAGTAGGTTAGGTTCAAAAGAGGATGCAGATATTAATCCGCCCCATGCCACTATGGACATACACCTAAGACAGTAATCGGCTTGTTGTGCGCTCTAAAAACTTTAAAGTAACCTCTAAAAAGAAAATCTTAAGTTAGGAATTCCATGCTACTTACAAAATCCTTAATTGTTTTCCATGCCGCGCCCCTAAGTTGGTTCATGTCTGATATTGTGTCTCCACCTAAGTACCGGTATATGTTAGACGCGAAAACCGGGCAATGACAAAGGAAATGCTCCAACGTCTCCTCATCTTCCCCGCATGCCCTAAACATGCTATCACTAGCCGCACCGATTTTACATACGTGAGCTCGTAGTCCTGTGTGTCCCGTTATGATATGAATAGCTATACTGAACCCCTACTTACTTCCTTGCAGTAGTAGCCTCGTCTTCTCACAATCTGGATCCCCCCATAGGATTTTTGCCGTCCTACCGACCATATCGCTGTTCCACAATGTTGTATGCGGACTGTGTCGACCCGAAAGGCTTCGGGTTAACCAAGTTTATTGACGGCAGTCCTCTGGCCTTCACCGCCAAATCGTCTGCCCTTTCATTTCCCCCTACTCCGTTATGGCCTGGCACCTAAACGATTCGGATTTTGGCATCCTCAGATAAGGTGTTAATCTCCTTCTTACACTGCAAGACTGTTCGTGATCTTACTTCCTGGTTGTTATTGCCCTTATGGCCATTTTACTGTCCGTAAAGATGTTCACACTCCAAGTTCTCGCGTTAGCATCACACCACTTCACACATTCCGTGATCGTCAGGATCTCCGCCTGCAGGACAGTATGGTCAGACAGTCTAAAACAGATCTCAGTCCCTGGGTTTTCAATGTAAACCCCCAGGCCCACTCTGTCTTCTTGCTTTGATCCATCCAAGTAACATGATCTTCCAGTTGTCAATACTAGGGTTCCGTCAATCCAAGACTATGCCGCTGGCAGCAGTGCCTCGCACTCGACTTCAAGGTTCATCTCAGGTATCCGATCGGAAACCTCTTCCCTTCCTTCCAGGTTTCCTATCGTCGCCTCGATTATACCCCCATGGTATGAGCTGCTCCCATCCTCCAACCATTCTCCCATCGCCTTAAGTCTCATAGCCGCAGTGGCTGCCTCACACTTAAACTGTATGTCTATGGGTCGGATATCTAAAATAGTCTCCAGTGCCCTAGAGTCCATTCCCACTCATCGCTCTGCCTATGCCAAGACAACATGTTCTCTGAACCTGTTGTATGGTCCTTATGTTGCACTTTTTCTCCATAGCAGTCCACCAAACTACTGAGGCGTAAGTAAATATTGGTCTAATCACGCTCCTGTAGAGCCAGAGGTATATCCTCGGATTCAGGCCCCATTTTGAGCCTGCGGCCCGTCTACATAGTGCCCAATATCTATGAGCCTTCTCAGTACGCTCCTGAATGTGACACTTCCAATTCAGTTTCCTGTCCCAGATCACACCTTAATATTTGACCTTGTCAGATATCGAAATCGTCTTATTGAGGAAACGTGGTGCGCTAAATTGGCCCACTTTCGTCTTCCTCGTGAACAGGCATATTTCAGTCTACTCTGGGTAAACATTGAGACCACTGGGTCTAGCCAAGTCATATGCCATATGCAAGACCCTTTCGGCCCTTCCGCATAGCTCGTTCGGATCCTTACCCCTTAGAAGTATTATAACATCGTCTGCGTAGCAAACGGGTTCAAATCCCCCCTCAGTCAGCATCCGTTACAGGCCCTTTATGGTGGTTACCCATAGGAGTGGCGATAAAATGCCCCCTGTGGCGTGTCCTGTGCCACTTTCTCCGTTATATTTATGCCATGAGACACACAATTTATCCACCTTTTCCTTAGATGTGGTTAATCCAGTCTCAAAGGACCGGGTCCACACGGTGCTGGTTTAAAGATTGGATCAATGTGTCGGTCCGCACATTGATAAAAGCCCCCTCGATGTCAATGCATACCCCCAGTGTGTACGTTTTGATATCGAAGGATTTTTCTATTTTATGCACAACCTCGTAAAAGGCAGTCTCCACCGATCTTCCCTTGACATAGGCATGCTGTTTGTATTTGAGCAGTTCGCTGGATGTCCCACTCTTTTTCATGGAGTCCACAATACCTTCTTATGGTTTTGAGTCTATGGCATGCCATAGACCCTCACTTGCCTTGCCGAGCTTGGCTATATATGCTTTATGGGGTCATACATCAATATTTCAGAGTTTTGCAAAAGTAATGGCATACTACAACATGTCTGGGTTCAAACTTCGGCGTGAACATCAGAAAAATTTTCAGCGGTGGATATTCCCGTATGGACAATGTCTAGTGTGGAAACACCAGAACTATTCTTTGATACACATTTCCCGGGAAATTCACCAACGGACAACGAGGCGCCAGAAGAGGTTGTCTCTGGTATGCATTCGACGGAGGTTATTAGGGAAATTGTGTCTGAGCCGAAAATCCTTTGGGCGATAAGAAGTTTCGAATCCTTTAAGTTGCCAGGCCCTGGTGATGTATCACAGGTTGAATAACAAGCTGTGTCTGATAGACTGGTTCCCTGGCTTAGGGAGATATACTCTGCTTGTATCAGAATGTCATATATTCCTGTGGGATGGACGGACACAAAAGTAATTTTCATTCCGAAAGCAGGAAAACCTGACCACATGAAGGCGAAAAATGTTCGTCCTATTATTCTGTCATCCTTTATGCTGAAGACTCTTGAGAAGTTGATTGAAACATATCTTAGGGCAAAGATCCCTGGAGATCACCTGTCGCGACAGCAGCATGCATATATTGGGTTGCCCAAAAAGTAATTGCGGATTTTTCGTATAGTCGGCGTTGACAAATTTTTTCACAGCTTGTGACTCTGTAATTGCATTCTTTCTTCTGTCAGTTATCAGCTGTTACTTTTAGCTTGCTTTAGAAAAAAAGTGTAAAAAAAGTATATTTGATTAAAGTTCATTCTAAGTTTTATTAAAAATGCATTTACTTTCTTTTATAAAATCCGCAATTACTTTTTGGGCAACCTATTAGTAAAGGCAAATCCTCTGGAACAGCCCTTAACGACCTAGTTGGCTGCAGTTTATCTCGCTTTCAAAGAACATACAATGGTAGCCTTTTTATGACATCGAAGGTGCTTTCAATGATGTAAAACTGACGTCAATCATGAAGGAGTTGGAGTTTCTAGGCATCAACTCTACCATAAGAAAGCTTATTAATAACTTACTTATTAAAAGATGCATTACGACAGGCTTGGGATCTGTGGATCTAAAAAGATGGATCACCAGAGGAACTTCTCAAGGAGATGTTCTGTCTCCTCTTCTTTGGAATATAGCCATTAACAATAAATTATTGTCTCTGGAAGAAAAAAGTATAATAGTGGCCGAGTATGCTGATGACGTGGCAATTGATGTTAGGGAAAAGTTTCCCAGCACTCTAAGAGCTATACTTCAGGAAGCTCTACGTGCAACAGCGAAGTGGGCTATTGAAAGTGGTCTAGCTATAAATCCGTGCAAGACAGAAGTAATTCTCTTCAGCAGCAGATACAAGTTGCCTACAGTGGCACCTGTTTCCTTGGGATGAGTGATTTACAGAAAGCGCAAAATACCTGGGTGTTTTTTTCTGGACAGGAAATTGAACTTCAAATCCAACATTTTGGAAAGGTCAGGAAAGGCAACTCTAGCTCATACACCTCCAAGAGAGACATTGGCAAAACTTGGGGATTTAGAGCGCGTCTCATGCATTGAGTATATACTGCAGTGGTCAAACCTATAATGCTATATGGTGTTGTGGACTGATCGACGGCACTGCTCAATTGTTTGGACGCCACCGTAGCGCAGAGGTTAGCATGTCCGCCTATGACGCTGAACGCCTGGATTCGAATCCTGGTGAGACCATCAGAAAAAATTATCAACGGTGGTTTTCCCCTCCTAATGCTGGCAACATTTGTGAGCTACTGTGCCATGTAAAACAACTCTCCAAAGAGATCTCGCACTGCAGCATGTCGTTCGGAATCGGCTATAAAAAGGAGGCCCCTTATCATTGAGCTTAAAACTTGAATCGGACTGCACTCATTGATATGTGAGATGTTTGCCCCTGTGCCATATTGGAATGTTTATGGGCAAGATTTGTTGTTTGGTTTGTTTGTTGCTCAATTGTCAAACGGATCTAAAGGATGACTTGTTTGTGCATCACAGCCGCGCTGAAGACGGCACCATCTGATGCATTGAATTTAATGCTACATCTTATGCCTCTGGACATTGCAGCGAGCTAAACAAATTGGAGCGACCACTGCCGTTAGGGTAGGAGAGCTCTCTCATTGGTTATATGGCGGCTACGAACACTGTATTATACTTGATACAATAACCGATGTTCCAGGCAGTATTGATTACACCCTATTTGAGCGGTTTTTTGATAAAAGTACTCTACCACTATTCCTGATAGAATCGCTTGGAACTCCGATATCTCTGGTAACAGAAGATACATAGACTTCTATAGGGATGGTTCCAAACTAAATGACCAGGTGTATTTAGGGGTATACTCTAAAGATATAGAACTGGTCATAACGAAAAGATTACCCGACCACTGAAGTGTGTATCAAGCGGAGATCCTTGGAATTATGGAAGTGGTGGAATGGCTTAGATATAATGTCATTACAACGATTGGCATAAATATATTCTCAGACAGCCAGGCAACCATTAAATCCCTGGAGAACGTATTTCTGAACACAAAAATCGCACTCGACTGTCGCAGATCTCTCAACAAAAATTCACCTTTTCTCGGTGCCTGGCCACAGAGATATCCCAGGGAATTCTAAAGCAGATGAGCTTGCGAGACTAGGAATTACCATACACATTCCGGGGAAACTGGAATCTGTGGGTATGCCTCTAGCGACATGTAAGCTAAGTTTTTAGGACCAGGCCCGAAGGACAACGAATGGTCACAAAGAGGGGCTGTGATCATTCCAAGACTATGTGGCGTAATCTAGACTTGAAGAGGTCTGCCGCTTTGCTGTCATTGGGTAGAACAGACGTCTTAGTTATTGTGTCCGTCATGACAGGTCACTGTCTGATCGGATAACATGCTGAAAACATGGCTAGAACAGACGTCTCAGTCATTATGTCCGTCATGCCAGGTCACTATCTAATCGGAAAACATGCTGAAAACAACGAATGATGGATGATCACAAAGAGGGGGCTGTGAGCATTCCAAAAGAATGTGGCCTAATCTAGACTTGAAGAGGTCTACCGCTTTGCTGTCATTGGTTTTCAGGATCAGAACCGAAGGACAACGAATGATAGATGGTCACAAAGAGGGAGCTGTGAGCATTCCAAAACTCTGTGGCCTCATCTATACTTTAAGAGATCTACTGTTTAGCTCTCATTGGTTAGAACAGACGTCTCAGTCATTGTGTCCGTCAAGACAGGTCACTGTCTGATCGGAAAACATGGCTAGGACAGACGTCTCAGTCATTATGTCCGTCATGACAGGTCACTGTCTAATCGAAAAACATGCTGAAAACAACGAATGATGGATGATCACAAAGAGGGGGCTGTGAGCATTCCAAAAGAATGTGGCCTAATCTATACTTGAAGAGGTCTACCGCTTTACTGTCATTGGTTAAAACAGACGTCTCAGTCATTGTGTCCGTCATGACAGGTCACAATCTAATCGGAACCGACGTCTCAGTCATTGTGTCCGTCATGACATATCACTCTCTAATCGGAAAACATGCTGACAGGCTGAAGGTTGCCAGTAACGACTTTTGCAGAAGCTGTGAGGACATCGAAGAAGAAGAGACTATAGAACACCTTCTGTGTGTATGTCCTGCAAGTGCGGGAAAAGGAGGTTCTCATTTCTTTGAGAACCTGTCTAATTCACCGGATGTGAATATTCGCAAGTTGTTGAGGTTTTTAAAGCGATCTGGATGGTTCAACGGTAGAAACTAGAAAACATTCTTCTGTTCCTGTGGTATTACAATGGATGGAAACGTATAAGTGAGTCTAATGGCAGATTGCCACTTGAATCTAACCTAACCTATTCCCATATTAAAACTTCTCCACCAAGTGGTGTAGCTATGCGGCACGTCATTCGAACTCGGCATACAAAGCGGAGACCCCTTTTCATTGAGTTTAAACTTTTACCGGACTGCATTCATTGTTAAGAGAGAATAATCGCCTGTTCCTTAATGGAATGTTCATGGGAAATTTAGTAGTAGTAGTTGTAATTTCGGATAAACTGTTATATTGGGTTGCCCAAAAAGTAATTGCGGATTTTTTAAAAGAAAGTAAATGCATTTTTAATAAAACTTAGAATGAACTTTAATCAAATATACTTTTTTTACACTTTTTTTCTAAAGCAAGCTTAAAGTAACAGCTGATAACTGACAGAAGAAAAAATGCAATTATTGAGTCACAAGCTGTGAAAAAATTTGTCAACGCCGACTATATGAAAAATCCGCAATTACTTTTTGGGCAACCCAATATATGTATGTGTAACTAAGTTGCATTCATCTAGCCATAGCTTACACCATTATATCATTCACCCTCCAATAACAAACTATCTCACGTCTGTATTTGAAAATATCAACTGTCACCATAAGGTTAGTTCCAACAATCTGTTGAAATTTCTTAAGGGTAATGCTTTTGGACGCTGATATTAGTCATGTTTGATTAATTTTGAATACATAATTGTTGCTATTGTTGTTGCCGTTGCTATTATGTTGTTATTGTTATTGCATAAATGTATCAAAAGAATTTAATGGCAATTATTTTTGTGTGATTCTTTGGCTAAAGAGTTCACTAACATTGCCATTAGCATTGTTAACAAACCTCAATATTCGAGGGATAGTATGATCTGGTTTGGGGCAAAACGAAATGGTAACAAATGGCCGAACAAAAATTTTCTAACAATTTTTAGTAAAAAAAACTAAAAACGTGCTAAATTCGGCCGAGCCGATTGTTGGGAACCCACCACCATGGATTCTGCAGAAAATGTCCACCGATGAAGAAAGTTTAAGTGCATGTGTATTTCACGTACTAAGTTTTTGCCAAATTAGATAACAACTTAAGATTCTAGGGGACCTATAATGCTAATCCGTATGTCGGTTTATATGGAAGCTATATGAGGTTATTGACCTATTTGAACCACACTTGCCATGGATGTTGGTAGTCAGAACGGAAAACTATTGGGTTGCCCAAAAAGTAATTGCGGATTTTTCATATAGTCGGCGTTGACAAATTTTTTCACATCTTGTGAGTCTGTAATTGCATTCTTTCTTCTGTCAGTTATCAGCTGTTACTTTTAACTTGCTTTAGAAAAAAAGTGTAAAAAAAGTATATTTGATTAAAGTTCATTCTAAGTCTTATTAAAAATGCATTTACTTTCTTTTAAAAAATCCGCAATTACTTTTTGGGCAACCCAATACTATCATTTCAACAAAATTGCATAACAATTTCTGCTTCCTGGGACTAAGGTTGACAAATTGGAAGATCGGTTCATATATCAAGATATACATCGATTTGAACCATACTTTGCATGAGTCTTAAAAGTCCTAAGAGAACACTACGTTCAAAATTTTAGCCAAATCGGTCAACAATTGCGGCTTCCATCGCCTCAAGATATCAAATCTGGAGATAGGTTTATATGGGAGCTATATCAGGTTATAGACCGACTCGGGCCATTGGTTGAAAACATTGGTTGGTTGAAAACCAAATTTCAACGAAATTGGAAAATTTTTGCCTCTAGGGCAGGGTTAGCGTTGACATTTTTTGAAAAGGAACAAAAAAAGGGTATTTTTTGAAAAAGGAGAAACCATAAAGTTATTTTTTTTAAAGGGTCAAAGCCATTTTTAGTGAATTACCTTGTTTGACTAATCAATAATAAAGTTCGCCATTGACACCTAACATCTGGGTTCAAATCCTGGCGAGAACATCACCAAATTTTCCCCTCCTATTGCTAGCGACACTTGTGTATTCACTTCTCTACTAAGTGATGTCATTAATATGAGAGAAATGTCCTCGTTGTTTCTAAATGGAAAGGGCATGGGCTAATTTGCGTACTGACATTGTTGTTGTTGTAGCAGTTTGTTGTACACTGAGGCGGCAGCCCTTGCCGATGAAAAACTCCATCGGGCCAATCCGGTACGAGCAACCGGCTTCCATGGGATTGTCATCAACATTTCTTTGTTCTGAATCAAATGTGACATCTGACATCAGAGCCTACTTGCAATAATTCCTGCAGTTTTGTTCTTCAAATGATCACGGCCACCGGGCAATTCGTCATGAACCTGTGTTTTTATTCCCTCCACCATAGGATGGGGGTATATTAATTTCGTCATTCTGTTTGTAACACCTCGAAATATGCGTCTAAGACCCCATAAAGTGTATATATTCTTGATCGTCATGACATTTTAAGTCGATCTAGCAATGTCCGTCCGTCCGTCTGTCTGAAAGCATGCAAACTTTCGAAGAAGTAAATGTGTGTTCACATGATAGTGACAATCTTGTTTGAACTGTTGTGCGAAACGGCTAGGCCAGGCTCCACTAACCGACAGACGACTGGTCAGCAGGGTCAATCGGTTTGAGTCTTAAGGACAAGGCCGTCGGCATTCCCTGGCAAACCAATATGCTCTTTGAGAGGTTGGAAAGGCGCATCGCCCTCAGGTTTAGTTTGAGACCGTTAAGGAGAAAGGCTCCCTTAATTGGACTTGGAGATTTGCAGAGCAGGCATCCCAAGGGCTGTACGACTAGATTCGTAGTCGGCCAAATGGCGGCGGTCAAATGGAGAGCATTTCATGCCCAAAAGAACAAAGGGGGACAATAACAATATGAGTATAAACAAGTAAAAGCGTGCTAAGTTCGGCCAGGCCGAATCTTATATACCCTCCACCATGGATCGCATTTGTCGAGTTCTTTTCCCGGCATCTCTTCTTAGGCAAAAAAAAGGATATAAGAAAAGAGTTGCTCTGTTATTAAAACGATATCAAGATATGGTCCGGTTTGGACCACAATTAAATTATATGTTGGAGGCCTGTGTAAAATGTCAGCCAATTCGAATTGCGCCCTTTGGGGGCTCAAGAATTAAAATATAGAGATCGATTTATATGGGAGCTGTATCGGGCTATAGACCGATTCAGACCATAATAAACACGTATGTTGATGGTCATAAGAGAATCCGTCGTACAAAATTTCAGGCAAATCGGATAATAATTGCGACCTCTAGAGGCTCAAGAAGTCAAGATCCCAGATCGGTTTATATGGCAGCTATATCAGGTTATGAACCGATTTGAACCTTATTTGACACAGTTGTTGAAAGTAAAAATAAAATACGTCATGCAAAATTTCAGCCAAATCGGATAGGAATTGCGCCCTCTAGAAGCTCAAGAAGTCAAATCCCCAGATCTGTTTATATCACAGCTATATCAGGTTAAAGACAGATTTCAACCATACTTGGCACAGTTGTTGGATATCATAACGAAATACTTCGTGCAAAAATTCATTCAAATCGGATAAGAATTGTGCCCTATAGAGGCTCAAGAAGTCAAGACCCAAGATCGGTTTATATGACAGCTATATCAGGTTATGGACCGATTTAAACCATACTTGGCATAGTTGTTGGGTATCATAACAAAAGACGTCGTGCGAAATTCCATTCCATTCGGATAAGAATTGCGCCCCCTAGAGGCTCAAGAAGTCAAGACCCAAGATCGGTTTATATGGCAGCTATATCAGGTTATGGACCGATTTGAATCTTATTTGGCACAGTTGTTGGATATAATAACAAAACACGTCATGCAAAATTTCATTCCAGTCGGATAAGAATTGCGCACTCTAGAGGCTCAAGAAGTCAAGACCCAAGATCGGTTTATATGGCAGCTATATCAGGTTATGGACCGATTTGAACCATACTTGGCACAGTTGTTGGATATCATAACAAAACACGGCGTGCAAAATTTCATTCTGATCGGATAAGAATTGCACTCGCTAGAGGCTCAAGAAGTCAAGACCCAAGATCGGTTTATATGGCAGCTATATCAGGTTATGGACCGATTTGAACTATACTTGGCACAGTTATTGGATGTCATAGCAAAACACGTCGTGCAAAATTTCATTCCAATCGGATAAGAATTGCGCACTCTAGAGGCTCAAGAAGTCAAGACCCAAGATCGGTTTATATGGCAACTATATTAAAACATGGACCGATATGGCCCATTTACATTTACAACCGACCTACACTAATAAGAAGTATTTGTGCAAAATTTCAAGCGGCTAGCCTTACTCCTTCGGAAGTTAGCGTGCTTTCGACAGACAAACGGACGGACGGACGGACGGACGGACATGGCTAGATCGACATAAAATGTCGCGACGATCAAGAATATATATACTTTATGGGGTCTCAGTCGAATATTTCGAGTAGTTACAAACAGAATGACGAAATTAGTATACCCCCCATCTTATGGTGGAGGGTATAAAAACTAAAAACATGCTAAATTCGGCCGAGCCGATTGTTGGGAACCCACCACCATGGATTCTGAAAGAAAGGCTCCCTTAATTGAACTTGGAGAATTGCAGAGCAGGCATCCCAAAGGCTGCACGACTAGATTCGTAGCCGGCAAAAGGGCGGCGGTCACATGGAGAACATTTCATGCCCAAAAGAACAAAGGGGGACAATAACAACATGTATATAAAAAACTTTGCTTATGTCGCTAAAGACAGCAGTTAATGGTGGTTGTCGTCAGAGGAGAAGAACAGTGCTGCATACCTCGCTAAAATTGGAGTGGGGTAGTCAATGGACTTTCATTTGTATACTCTGACGTCCTTGTAAAATTCCTTGGGCCTCCTCCAGTTTATGACGATACAGACTGGATTAAGTCAATAAGGAAGATATTCCTTCTCATTCAATTGCACACGCTTGGATACCAAGGATTCCCTCAGAAGCTAAATCCATACCTGCGATACTAAGGGACTGTATTCCCAATCTTTCACCGCCGACTGGAAGATTAGTAGATAGGATAAGGCTGATGGACATGCAGTATTCGCCTTAAACTCCGGCTGTCTCGCAGACCTCAACAGGTCCAAAGAAGTTGTATGCTACGGATTCAACAAGGTCTATAACAGTGGAGGCATTGGGGAATCAGGAGACGACTCCGCAGTTGTTGCTGAACACATGACGAAAATACTATTGACCTCATCTCTAAAGTCTGGCGGATTGCATAAGGATAATAATTCCCTGCCTCGATCGGAAGAGGAGGGGAACGAGTCGAGATGGGACCCGAAAAGCTCTGTGTGGGTGAGTTATCCGGACACTAAATAATCCTTGAAACAATGCTCCATGTCAATTGTGGATTACACACTGCCTGAGCCGCATTTTGATAAAGAGTACTGTACCACTATTCGTGATGGAACCAATTGGAACTACAATATCCCTGGCAATAGAAGTTACATAGTCTTCTTTGCAGATGGTTGCAAACTAGACGAACTTTGGGGTATTAGGGTGTAATATGAAGAACTTTGACTCATCATATCGAGAAGGTTACCCCACCACTGCAGTGTGTATCTAATGGAGATGCTTTTAATAAAAGAAGTGGCAGAATGGATAAGATGTAATGTCATAACGACGATTGGCATGAATATTGTTCCAGACAATCTGGCATCCATTAACTCCCTGGGGAATGTATTTCTAAATGTATTTCCTAACAATAGCGCATCAAAAAATTTATGTTGGAGTTTAAAAATTTTAATTTTCAAAATATCTTAACTAGTGTAAACAGTTAAGAGGTTTTTCAAAACGACATAAGCAAAACGAGTCAATGTAGACATAGAATTACTATACTTTACTAGAACCTGTGGTTCATCTTTGGATTCATTACCCATTTCCAATGCCAATGCATCTTGTACGCATAGTGAGCGTAAATATGTGAGCCTTCTTTCGCGCTCCTGAATGTGGCCAGACTTATTTTTTTGTCAAAGATCACTCTTAGGTAGATAACTCTATAGGACGGTAAGATCATTCTGTTATGTAAGCGATGACAATTGCTTCTCAAGGTTATTGCTGAGAAACCCTCTGCCTTCACAAGGGTATGGCTGAGAAACTCTGGTCTGCCCCAATTATATGCAATGCCTCAAACCCTCTCGCCCTCCCTAAGAATATCCTTCTCCCTAAGAATATTAGACTAATTATGCCCACTGTTCACAAATCCAAATGTCTGTATCTGTTCCGTTGGATCCTGTGTTCGTAAAAAGCTCTATCATGGCCTTCATAGTCCCCACTCCTTTTCCCTGATTTTGATTTCGTAGAATTTTTTGCTCTTTTTTCCCTTCAAAATTCTCTTTCTTTCAATGTTAACACGCAGAGGGACCTATGCTGACAATTGCTAATCCTTTCAACCAACCATGGCATACCACCCTATATGGCGTCTTGATTCATGACATGCAATTTTGGTTTTCTTGATTCTCTCCCTTGATTTTATGTAAAACCAGATTGGACATGTGTCAGGAAATCTATGACAACTTGATGGGAATTTTCTCGGAGTGGCGCGTATAGAAGGAAGATTGCCGGATCGCTGATAGTGGAGATGGTGACGGAGCAGGGCACAATGATGGTGACGGTGAGGTGAGGTGATTCGTTTGCTACATACACCGTGGGGAGGGCGAAAACGCAAATTAATTGTATGTGAAACTGTTGCCGTTGGCGGTTGGCAGATGTCTGTGTCATCATCATTATCGTTGTATTGTGACGACGTCGACCACGATGATGAGAATGAATCATGGCATTTTTCTTATATGAAATTACAACATATTTTATGCTCATTAATTTATTAAATAATAATATTATAATAAATACAATATCTGTGCAACAACAGGGAAGCGTTTTTAGCATTAATCATTCTCCTGAGACCATGTCTATGCAATGACCGACCATCCTAACAATCGGACAATTTATGAAGCTAAACCGTCAGTGTTGGCACATTGCAGCAGAGTTTAGCAAAGGGTTGAACACCTGAGCAAGATCTTTAGAAAGATGCAATTTAAATAAGATTTTACAAAAAGTTTGAATTTTTGAAAGCGGATTGTGGTAGACTTTTTATATTTAAAAGATGTTTCACATTTTATACAGATATAAAAAAAATTTAACTCTTTTAAACAAATTGTGTTACTAAGGACACCTGCACGATATCGGAACAAGAGCGGATATAAGGGGGGATATGTTAAGGATTTTAATCAAAATGCATTTTTCCACAGGATATAAGGAGGCACATGTAGACACCGGAACAATGAGGTTTATCGAAGACTCATGTTTACGGATTTAATGGTGAAAGAAGACTTGATGAGCTTCCAACCATTTATGTCACCTAGACCAAATGCTATATTTTCGGCGTTACTACAGAATGACCGTTTTGTCCCAAGCATGCCAAGGACTTACATATAGTCCAATAGACTACTCGAAGGTAAGTGTGGTGTATTTGTACCCAAGCCCCCGATACGACAAGCTATGCGACACCAAAGGCCTATATATCTGTAAGCCTTACGTCCTTTCTACGCAAATCCATGGAGCGTATAGTTGATATCATGATAAAGAATAGGGCATCCAGCGAATTGCTCGAATACAGGCAGCATGCCTATGTTAATAGAAGGTCGGTGAAGAGCGTCCTGGGTTGCGCATGAAATAGAAGAAACCTTCTATGTCTAGATGTACACATAAGCGGTATGACAGGAAGGGGTTTTTGACATTAAGAGGACATACACACAGATCCAACTCCACTCCTATGGGTGACCATAGTCTACTACGGGTTCAGACTGAGAAGGGATTTGAAACCATCTGTTGCGCAAAAGATGTTGTAATCAGTGTTGCCGTTTTTTGGTAGGTTCTTACCGAAATTGGTAGGTTTTCATTCTCCTGGTAGATTGGTAGGCTGACCTCAATTTCTGGCAGGTTTTTCCAACATAGTAATACCAAGTTAATTACCGAAAAAATTGCCGGGGATGACTTAAAATTAATTCACTTCGTGTCATTTCTGTGTATTCGTTGAGATTGCAGATAGGGGGCAGGGTATAATTGCTTCAAATTTCATGAAAAGGGGCCTAAGTTCTGATATTGACCGTAACTGATTGTACGAGTGTTAAGGGATATTTTCCAAACTTCGTAAATTCTGGATAGAAAATGCGGCGAAAATGGGAAGTAAACGCCTATTTCTGGTCTCAAACACTTAAATCGGTAGATCGCTTTATCCAGAGTCGGCAAGGTTGTTCATTGAAATCCGTATAAAAATACGACTTTATGAACTCAAGACTTCTTATCGGGAGATCGGTATTAAGGGTGCCAAATCCAGATATAGGGAATCTGTGAACTCCAGGCTGTAGAGTGATTTCAACCAATATAGAGACGGACATGTCTAGATCTAATATGAACAACGACGATCTAGTACTTTGTAGCCTTGAGAAGCGTGCTAAGTTCGGCCAGGCCGAATCCACCATGAATACCGCTAAAAATGTACCCTTATTAACTGAGTTTGTATTTAGACTATTTTGGTCTCAAAAAGTCAATTCGGGATATCGGTGCTTAGGGGGCCTATATCATCTTATTGACCGATTCGGATAAAACTTGGCACTGATGTTGTAAGTCATAAAAAAGGATTTTGGGCCAAACTTCCGCGGAATCAATTGAAAATGTAGGCTTCTAATGGCTAAAGAAGTCAAATCAGGGGATCGGTTTATAAAGGAGCTATATCTGTTTAAAGACCGATTCGGATCATATTTTCCATGGATCTTGGAAGTCACAATTCATGTCTTTGATTGAAATTTCAGCCAAATCGGATGAAAATTATGGCTTCTAGGAGCTCAAGAAGTCAAATCGGGAGATCGGTTAATATGGGGGCTATATCAAAATCTGGCTATATCCGAGGATGTTGGGTTGATTGTAGATAGTTAACCCAGAGACGATTATGATTGTTCATAACCGCTGTGTGACTATTACTGATATACGAAATACTGTCACTTTGGAAGGCTAGGGTAAGAAGGACTTATGTCATAATCACGAGAGAGTTGAAGTCTTTGTTTTTCACTAATGGTTTCCTGTTAATGACAAAGGACTGTCTTCAGTTAACTTGGTGAATGCGGAACCTTTCAGGGCGACAAAGTCCGAGTTAAGGGCGTATGCAACCAACGAAAATCCAACGGGGGATCCGAATCGTAAGAAGACAAACCTTCTACTGAGACAAAGCATAAAAGAAGTCAGTTTGGCTTTCTATAGGACTACTGACGCACTTATGGAGAAAAGGTGCGTTATAAGACTGCGCGTGTAGGGAATGTGTGGCAAGGGTGGTATTTATACTCAAGCCCGGCAAGTTATGCGACACCAAAGGCCTACAGACCTATAAGCCTTGCGTCCTTTCTACTCAAAACCATGTCATGCATTGTGAATACCATGAGTAAGACATCCAGTGAACTGCTTAAATACAAACAACATGCCTATGTCAAGGGACGGTCGGTGGAGACTGCCCTGCACGAGGTTGTGCATGAAATAGAAGAATACTTCGAAGCCAAGACGTACGCATTGGCGGTTTACATTGACATCGAGGGGGCGTTTAATAATTGGCGGACCGACACATTGATCCAATCCTTAGCCCAGCACCGGATGGACCCGGTAATTTGAGACTGGATAAACCATATGCTAAGGAACAGGTGGACAATTTTTGGTTCCCATGACATATATATAAGGGAGGAAGTGGCAAAGGGCACGCCATAGGGGGGCACTTTATCGCCACTGCTTTGGGTGACCACCATAAATGACCTATTACGGATGCTGACTGAGGAGGGATTTGAACCCGATGAACCCGACGACGCTATAATACTTCCACGGTGTAAGGATGGGAGTGTCACACTGAGGAGCGTACTGAGAAGGTTCACAGATATTGGGCACTATGTAGACGGCTCGAAATGGGGCTTGAATCCGAGGACAGGAGAAAAGGTGCAACGTTTGGACCATACAAAAAGTTCAGAGAACATGTTGTCTTGGCATAGGCGGAGCGATAAGGACCACGTCCACTAGGGCACTGGAGACTATTGTCGATATCCGACCCATTGACATACGGATTAGATGTGAAGCAGTCCCTGCGGCTATGAGACTTACGGCGATGGGAGAATGGATTGAGGATGGGAGCAGCTCTTACCATCGCGGTATAATCGAGGCGACGATAGGAAACCTGGAAGGAAGGAAAGAGGTTTCCGATCGGATATCTGAGATGAACCTTAAAGTCAAGTGCGAGGCACTGTTGCCAGCGGTACAGCCTTGGACATGTTACAGGGATGGGTCAAAGCTAGAGTACAGAGTGGGCCTGAGAGCCTGCATTGAAAACCCAGGGACTGAGATCTGTTTTAGACTGCCTGACCATAATACTGTCCCATAGATAGAGATCTTGGCGATCACGGAATGCGTGAGGTGGTGTGGTGTTAACGCGAGGACGTCGAGTGTGAACATCTTTACGAACAGTTAAATTACCATAAGGGCAATAACAACCAGGACGGTAAAGTTACGAACAGTCTTGGAGTGTAAGAAGGAGATTAAAACCTTCTCTGAGGATGGCAGAATCGTCTAGGTGCCGGGCCATAACGGAGTAAGGGGGAATGCAAATGCAGACGATTTGGCGGTGAAGGCCAGAGGACTGCTGTCAATAAACTAGGTTAACCCGAAGCCTTTCGGGTCGACGCAGTCAGAGTTTTAGGCGTGGGTGACGAATGCGCATGTGGAACAGCAAAACACTCGCACAGTGGGATGGCAAAAAAAAGTGGAAATAAGTCTGCCATTTTAGAATGGATCCATATATCTTCATGAAATTTTACATGGTTATAGCTGATGTCCCAGGTGGGCCTTCAAAATTGGTCACCTCGGCCCTACAAAATTTTGTTCGGGCTCTCGAAAGCGCATTTATGGTCCGATTTTCAAATTTTTGCTGGAAAGTGCTTAAGAAGCCCTACAAAAACAGGGATGCGCGGGTTATCTTTTATAGTGTCCAAGAAATTTGACAAATTTCTTTTTGTTAATTTTTGTACAGGCTGGTCTCTTATTTTGTTGCTTGCAAAAGCATTTCTGAATCGATTTCAAAATTTTTAACTGATTTGGAAATGTTAATAAAACATACGATTTTTTTGTCGCGTTATACGCTAAGGTCCGATTCTTCAGTCAAAAAGGATAACACTTCAGCAATAAACATGTAAAATTTCATGAAGATATCTTTATCCGTTCCAAAATGGCAGACTTATATCCACTTATTTTTATTTCGCTTCCCACTTTGAGTCGGTAGGACGGCGAAAATCCTATGGGGGGATCCAGATCGTGAAAAGACGAGGCTTTAACTGAAAGGAAGCAAGGAGGAAGTCAGTATATTTTAAGGATCTACAGTTTTGACTTCTTGACCCCTAGGTTTTGACTCCTAATATAAGTGCCGAGTCTGCTTCTAATCGGTCTATAAACTGATATAGCCCCAATACTAACCGGTTCCAGGATTTGACTTCTTGAACCCATAGATGCGTCAGTTTTCATCTCATTTGACTGAAATTCGGCAAAAGGACTACTGTTCTGAGCGTGATCCGAATTGGTCTATAAACTGATATAGTCCCCATATAAACCGATCCCCAAATTAGACTCCTTGAACCCCTAGAAGCCTCAGATTTTATTTGATTTGGCTGAAATTTGGCACAAGGAGTTATGCTATGACTTCCAGCGTCCGTGGCGTGCCTATTCTTAATCACCCATTGAAAATTTTTCCATTACATGGTGCAAAAAATATGCACTACACCGTTACTGTGGTATGGTTTTCTCACTTTTGAAATAATGAACGATGTCAGCTGATTATCTACCTAAATCAGGGAGCCAGTCTATCGGACAATGTTGTAATTCAGCTCGTCATACAATAACCGGGTTTGGTAATTGGAATAAGTCAAAACTTTTGACCTTCCAGAAGATTGTTTTCTCTGCAATGCTTCCTTGGAACAACTAGTACCGAGATCGTTGTTTGACACGTGGTTTGGTAAATTGCGGCTACAAATTCAAGTTTTCAACTCCCAACATCTGCACCCTCCTTCTTCACATCGTACACTTAGTTAAAGCTCAGTTAACATTCGAATTCACTTTGACAGATTTCTTCCAAATATTTGTAATATTGTGCGACCAATAGCCGCCAAAATCGTGTTACGTTTTTTTTTGCGCTAGCCTTTCAAAGTTACATAACTTAATCCATACCTATTTATACTCCAAATAAGAGCAAAATTATTACACTTTAAAGATGTAATAGTTTCCAATAATAAAAACAAAATGCTATGAAGATGCCTTTATTCCGTTTTTTTTCTTTTCTTTGAAAATAAATCCAGTTTTATACTCTTAGTTCCGTCTTTGTGTAATCATTTAAAATGCATTTACCCAAAGATGATGATCATGATCACCATCGATGATGTGACAACATAAAGTTTCAATCCTCTGTCTGGTGGATGGGCTGCAACAAATATACTGACATTTTTTCTTGCGCATGCCTAACTGATCATCATTATTGAGAAGAGATACACATGTGCCCAGTTTGTAGTACCTCTGAAGATTGATTAGATGAACAATAATGACGCGACAACCGGAAGTCTATTTACAATTATTGTCATTTTTATAAGATTTTTTTTCTTCATCTTTTTTCCAAGAATATTTACCTGTTTTTTTCTATTTCGATGTATAGTAGAACATAGAATTCAATGTTTGTTTTTAATGTGATAAATACATCGACTACAAGTAGTTAAGGAAAAATATGCCTTCATAAATGTTTATGTATTTTTGTTTGGATGCACCAAACGAGTTCTATGCTATAGTGAAATCAGTTATAAATTATGATTTTATCAGTTACTTATAGCATTTGATTTTCAATTTCAATGGAATTGATTTTGATATCCTGGGAACTGAATTTTTCAAATTTGTAATAGATTTAGTTTAGATGGACGGCCATTGGCTTACAACATGCCAAGACTTAGATATCAACTAATCGTTCCTTACATAATTGGAGTCAGTGAGCCAATTAACCAATCAATCACGAGTTAATTCATTTTTAGCCGCAGCTGCATTATGTGATTCGGGTTTACAAGGAATCCCTTTTTGATTGGGCGGTGTTTGCCTTGCTAAATGTCTGTCAATAATCTCTAAAAATCTTTATATCTTAGATGCTCTACCATTTTCTTAATTGTAATGATACACCCTAGAGTGATCGGGTAATCTTCTCCATATATCTAGGCCATATTCTCTGAAAACATATGCACTGAAAAATTTTGTTTTCTTATTTTAAAGATTCGAGCTAATGATTAGCAAAATTAAAATAAGGATGATCAATTCTCGAAATTTTTAAGGAAACATTCCCTTTGACGAAAAATATTGTCCTTAATATTAGGATAATTTATTTTATTGGTTGCCTAAAAAGTAATTGCGGATTTTTTAAAAGAAAGTAAATGCATTTTTTGTAAAACTTAGAATGAATTTTAATCAAATATATAATTGCCATTTTGTTCGATAACCTTTTGCCATCTTCCTGGCAAATTTAGTATTCCACGCTCATAGAACTTCTGGCCTTTATCTGCAAAAAACTGAACCAAGTGCGATTTTATAGCCTCATCATTGCCGAAAGTTTTACCATTTAAGGAGTACTGCAAAGATCGAAATAAATGGTAGTCTGATGGTGCAAGGTCAGGGCTATATGGTGGATGCATCAAAAGTTCCCAGCCAAGCTCACTCAGTTTTTGGCGAGTGACCAAAGATGTGTGCGGTCTAGCGTTGTCCTGGTAAAATATGACACCTTTACAATTGACCAATTCTGGTCGCTTCTCCTTGATGGCTGTATTCAATTTGTCCAATTGTTGACAGTAAACATCCGAATTAATCGTTTGGTTCCTTGGAAGCAGTTCAAAATATACCACACCCTTCCAATCCCACCAAACAGACGGCATAACCTTCATTTGATGGATATCAGCCTTTGAAGTGGTTTGAACTGGTTCACCATGCTTGGACCATGATCGTTTTCGACCAACGTTGCTGTAAACAATCCATTTTTCATCTTCAGTTATGATTCGTTTTAAAAACGGATCGAATTCATTGCGTTTAAGGTGCATATCACAAGCGTTGATACGGTTTGTTAAATGAATTTCTTTCAATACATGTGGTACCCAAATAACAAGCTTTTTCACCAGTCCAAGACTTTTTATGTGAAAATGAACGGTTGATTTTGGTATATTTAACTTCTCTCCTATCTCACGCTCAGTTACATGACGATCCAATTTGATTAATGCTTTGATTTGGTCATCATCAACTTCATTTGGCCGACCGAATAATCCGCAATTACTTTTTGGGCAATCCAATATATTGATGTAAGTCGTTGGGGATTGCAAATGGGCCATATCGGTTCAGATTTGGCTATAGCTCCCATATAAACCTATCTCCCAATGTGACTTCTTGAGCCCCTGGAAGCCGAAATTTTAGCCCGATTTGGATGAAATTTTGCACATAGTGTTTTGTTATGACTTCCAACAATTGCGTCAAGTACCGTCCAAATCTTATAAGAACCTTATATAGCTCCCGACTTGCTTCTTGAGCCCCTGGAAGCCGCAATTTTCATTCGATTTGGCTGAAATAGTGTTCCACATAGTGTTCTGTTATGACTCTCAATAAATGTGCCAAGTATGGTTCAAATCGGTCTTTAACCTGGTATAGCTCCGATATAAACCAATTTCCCGATTTGACTTCTAGAGCCCCTTACAAGACGCAATTTTCGTCCGATTTGGCTGAAATTTTGCACATGGTGTTCTCTTATGACTTCCAACAACTTTTTTGGGTACAGTCTAGATCTGTATGTTACATGATATAGCTCCCGTATAAAACGATATCGCGATTTGACTTATTGAGCCCCTGGAGGCCGCAAATTTTTATATGATTTGGTTGAAATTTTGCATATAGTGTTCTATTATGACACTCAACAACTGTGCTAAGTACGGTCCAAATTGGTCTATAATCTGATATAGCTTCCATATTTTAGCAGAATCCATGGTGATGGCTCCCCAAGATTCGGTCCGGCCGAACTTAGCACCCAAAGAATTTATTTTTTAAAATTTTAAAAACCCCTTGAGTAGTCGAAATGCAAAGCCGAGATCCCACATTCGGGCTTCTGCTTTTCTATACCCTCCACCGTAGGATGGGGGTATACCAATTTCATCATTCTATATGTAACTTCTCGAAATTTGGGTCTGAGACCCCATAAAGTGTATATATTCGTGATCGTCACGCCATTTTAAGCCGATCTAGCCTTATCCGTCCGCCTGTCTGTCGAAAATACGCAAACTTTCGAAGGAGGAAAGCTATCCGCTTGAAATTTTGCACAAATACTTTTCATTAGTTTCATTAGTTAGGATTGTAAATGGGCCAAATTGGTCCATGTTTTGATATAGCTACCATATAAACCGATCTAGGGTCTTGACTTCTTGAGCCTCTAGGGGACGCACTTCTCGTCCGATTTGACTGACATTTTACTCATAGTGCTTTAGTATCTTTTCCACCAACTGAGTTAAGTTTGGTAAAAATCGGTTGATAACCTGATATAGCTGCCATATAAACCGATCTTGGGTCTTGACTTCTTGAGCCTCTAGAGGGCGCAATTCTCGTCCGATTTGACTAAAATTTTGCACGTAGTGTTTTAGTGTTTTTTCCAACGACTGAGTTAAAAATGGTTAAAATTGGTTGATAACTTGATATAGCTGCCATATAAACCGATCTTGGGTATTGACTTCTCGAGCGTCTAGAGGGCGCAATTTTCGTCCGATTTGACTGAAATTTTGCACGTGGTGTTTTGGTATCACTTCCAACTACTGCGCCAAGTATGGTTCAAATCGATTAATGTTTTTATATAGCTTCCATATAAACCGATCTTTGGTATTGACTCTTGAGCCTCTAGAGGGCGCAATTCTCGTCCGATTGCAATGAAATTTTGCAGGTTATGTTTTGCTATCACTTCCACCAACTGTATTAAGTATGATTCAAATCGGTTCATAATCTGGTATAGCCGTCATATAAACCGATCTTGGGTCTTGACTTCTTGAGACTCTAGAGGGCGCAATTCTCGTCCGATTGGAATGAAATTTTGCAGGTTATGTTTTGGTATCACTTCCTACAACTGTGTTTAGTTTGGTTAAAATCGGTTGATAACCTGATATAGCTGCCATATAAACCGATCTTGGGTCTTGACTTCTTGAGACTCTAGAGGGCGCAATTCTCCTCTGATTTGACTGAAATTTTGCACGTAGTGTTTTGGTATAACTTCCAACAACTGCGCTTAGTATGATTCAAATCGGTTCATAATCTGGTATATCTGTCATATAAACCGATCTTGGGTATTGATTTCTTGACCCTCTAGAGGGCGTAATTCTCATCAGATTGAACTGAAATTTCGCACGTAATGTTTTGGTATCACTTCCAACAACTGTGTTAAGTATGATTTAAATCGGTTTATAATCTGGTATATCTGTCATATAAACCGATCTTGGATCTTGACTTCTTGAGCCAATAGGACGCGCAATTCTTATCCGATTTGGCTGACATTTTGCATGAGGTGTTTTTTTTTTTGTTATTTGCAATAACTGTGCTATGTATGGTTTAAGTCGGTCCATAACCTGATATAGCTGCCATATAAACCGATCTTCGATCTTGACTTCTTGAGCCTCTAGAGGGCACAATTCTCATCCGATTTGGATGAAATTTTGTACAATAGCTTCTCCCATGGCCTTCTTCATACGTGTCTAATATGGTCTTAATCGATCAATAGCATGATACAGCTCCCATATAAACCGATCTCCCGATTCTGCTGTAAGGCGCAATTCTTATCCGAATGATCTGAAATATTACTTAATGACTTCTACAATGTTCAGCATTCATTTATGGTCCGAATCAGACTATAACTAGATATAGCTCCAATAGCATAATAGTTCTTATTCAATATTCTTTGTTTGCCTAAAAAGAGATTCCGCGCATAGAACTCGAAAATGGGATCCATGGTGGAGGGTACATAAGATTCGGCCCGGCCGAACTTAGTATGCTCTTACTTTTTTACTCTGTATGTCTTCTAAACACATGCCAAACATTTTTTTTTTAGACAAAACAATATTTTTAGCCTTTACCGAAAATGTACTAAAAGATGCCGATTTTGAAATCTTCTTTGCCAAAAATCGTTATTTTGGGGATTTTTGTAACAAATTCGGACATAATTTAGAAATGAATGAAGAAATGATTTGACAACCCAAACAATTTTTTGATATGCCGAGGTGAAAAATTTAGGGCCTTGAAATTTTATACATGTTCTCGATAACACCTCAGTTCCCACCATTTTAAAGAATTATTTCTATCCGTTCTCGCCTGTGACGCTGAACGCCTGGGTTCAAATCCTGGCGAGACCATCAGACAAAATTTTCAGCGGTGGTTTTCCCCTCCTAATGCTGGCAACATTTGTGAGGTACTGTGCCCTGTAAAACTACTCTCCAATGAGGTGTCGCACTGCGGCACCCCATTCGGACTCGGCTATAAAAAGCAGGTCCACTATCATTGAGTTTAAAACTTAAATCGGACTGCACTCATTGATATTTGAGAACTTTGCCCCGTTCCTTAGTGGTATGTTCATGGGCAAAATTTGCATGTTCTCGCCAGGATTCGAATGTAGGCGTTAAGGGTGCATGCTCCACTATGTCCCCTAAAAACAAAGCACTTATCCAATATTGAGACCCAGTTTTGGTATTTTCCTTATTACGATTTTAATGCTAATGTCTACGATTTTATTGCTAATGTCTACGATTTTATTGCTAATAAAGGGTGATTTTTTTGAGGTTAGGATTTTCATGCATTAGTATTTGACAGATCACGTGGGATTTCAGACATGGTGTCAAAGAGAAAGATGCTCAGTATGCTTTGACATTTCATCATGAATAGACTTACTAACGAGCAACGCTTGCAAATCATTGAATTTTATTACCAAAATCAGTGTTCGGTTCGAAATGTGTTCAAATTTTGACAAATTTTGTTCAGCGATGAGGCTCATTTCTGGTTGAATGGCTACGTAAATAAGCAAAATTGCCGCATTTGGAGTGAAGAGCAACCAGAAGCCGTTCAAGAACTGCCCATGCATCCCGAAAAATGCACTGTTTGGTGTGGTTTGTACGCTGGTGGAATCATTGGACCGTATTTTTTCAAAGATGCTGTTGGACGCAACGTTACGGTGAATGAACACATTTCGAACCGAACACTGATTTTGGTAATAAAATTCAATGATTTGCAAGCGTTGCTCGTTAGTAGGTCTATTCATGATGAAATGTCAAAGCATACTCAGCATCTTTCTCTTTGACACCATGTCTGAAATCCCACGTGATCTGTCAAATACTAATGCATGAAAATCCTAACCTCAAAAAAATCACCCTTTATAAAATTTTCTTCTTGCAATCTCTGTCAATCCTACCTGTGGGTTAAAAGTCCCGTCCTTCTTATTGCGCCACCTATATATCAAATTTTAATTATTTTTATAGCTGCTGAAAGCAAGCAGTTACCATTTAACTCAACGGGAATAATAAGGTTTAACAATTCTCAGATGTTTTCCCACTGGCACAGTTGACACTGGCGCTGCGCTCTGCACTGCCTAGCAGTCGCCACTTTGCTGATATCATTGAGGAATTACACTTTTGAATTTTTCACGTAATTCCAGGCAATTTCAATTACATTCTCCGCTATTTGTTGACGTTTGCCTACCCCATGGTGGGTAGAGCAGTCATTGCTTACACGTGTGTGTTGGTCGCGCGCTCTCTCTCTCTCTCTCTCTGTTACGATAAATCCGAGATATTATAAACTTAGATCTTACATTTCTATTGCAAATCTTTCTGCTGCAGCTTGATGTATTTTCTTCTTTCTCACTGCACTCATTGTTCAGTTGTGGTAGATAATTCGGAACGCAAGTCCATCGATGCATTATCCGTTTGGTGTGTGAGCCTAAATGAATAGTAGAAGAAGAAGCAGAGTCAGGCAATATAAAAAAATTTAGATTTTTTTCATAAAAAAAGAGTTTTGTGTCTCACAATTGTCGCGACATTTTTCTTAGTAAAACTCACGATCAATTGGCGACACGCTTCTTCTTTTTCAAGTTCTTTCTTCGGGATTTGTTGTTGCCGTCCACAATGTGGCCGTTGTTCGGAAATGTTTAGCGCAATTTGTGGCCTCAAATTACGAGGGAGGAAAGCGAAAAATAGATAATCTTGGGAATAGGGACGACTTTTAATAATAATTGGCCGAACCGAGACCTCTCCGCTCCGCTCTCTAATATCTTTTTAGGGTGGGGACACTTCGTCCTGAATGCGGATATCGAATTCGTGCCATTGTAGCCTATGACGCTTAACGCGTTCGAATACTGGCGAGAACATCGGACACAGCGGTGGTTGGCGAACGGGGTCCGCTCCGCTGCGCCTTCTTTAACTCTCTAATATCTATTTAGGATGGAGACACTGATGCGCCCTGAATGCGGATATCGAATTCGTGCCATTGTAGCCTATGACGTTCGAACTCCGGCGAGAAAATCAGACAAAGCGGTGTTTATCCCCTCTTAATGTTGGCGACATTTTCGAGGTACAATGCCATGCATGGTCATTTAAAAAATTTTCCCCAAAGAGGTGTTGCACTGCGGGACGCTGTTCGGACTCGGCTATAAAAAGGAGGTCCCTTATCATTGAGCTTAAAACTTGAATCAGAAAGCACTCATTGATATGTGAGAAGTTTGCACCTTCTCGGTTCCTGTTGTTTTTAAAAATTAGGATAATAAAAAGTACTTTTTAGGGGAGGGATGGCCCCTCAGAGATTTCGACTCAAATATGGATATCAAATTCGTGCTGCACTTCTAAATCCCTTTAATAAGAGCCCCATATATGAACCGTTTGGAGGGTGTTTTACGGCTGGGGCAGCCACCGGCACTTTGCACTGAAAAAAGATATCAAATTCGTTCTATATTCCCAATGGAAATAAAATTCAGTTCAGAGGGGCCTTAGGGCGTACCCCAAAACACTTGGCTCCACAATTGGATATCAAATTCGTTTTCTACTTTCAAATACCTTTTGTTTGAGTCCCACATTGTCATAATAGGTCAAATAACCAATTTGACGTATCTTTAGGAGGAAAAGCACCACCTAGACTTGAACGCAAATTTTAATGCCATATTCGTAATTTACTCCCAAATACCTTTCATTTGAGTCCCATATACCCATGGTCGGCTTATATGCTCATTTGGGGTTTTTTGGGGGTGGGCTACCTCCCATTAATGGGACCTAATGTAATCTACTGCCTAATACTTTTCATTTGTGTCCCATATTGACGTAAACTTCGAATTTAAGTGTTTAGAGGAGTTGGAGGACCCGCTGGGTACTTGGACCCAAATTTTAATACCATCTTCATTTTCTGGTCTCCAATACCTTTCATTTGATACCCTTGTTGGGCCCATCGGACCCCTTTCGGATATGGGTAGCGTTTTTGGGGTAAGGGGGAGGGTCCGCCGCCACCCGATATCTAAAAATTATGTAGCCTATTTTAACACCATATTCGTATTCTACTCTCAAATACCTTTCATTTGATACCTATATTGTCTCGATCGCTCCACTTTTGATTTTGGGTTGTGTTTTTGGCTCAAAGGGGAGGGCCCGTCTGCTATCACCTTTCATTTTATACCTATATTGTCCTCATCGGTCCATAGATTTTGGGTTGTGTTTTTGGCATAAGGGGGAGGGTCCGTCCCCCTTCCGATACCGAAAAATCGTATAGCCTTTGTTTCATTTGTGTCATTTTGGGCTTTTTTGAGGGGGTGGGGTGACCCCCAATATTTCGACATGATTTTTTTATGACAGATTCGTTTTTATTTAACACCCATATTGTCCTTATCGGTCCACTTTTTATTTTGGGTGGTGTTTTTGGGGTAACGGTGGAGGGTCCGCCCCCTTCCGTTATCAACAAATTATGGAGCTTATTTTGGCAATCAAACCTATCACGCTACCAACTCGGATGCTGGGTGCCTCTCGTCTCCCTTTTTTACCATCCAAGGTCTTACCTGAACTAACGAAGTAACTACCTAAGCCTTCGATTCTCCTTTATCAGGCCTAACCACTACTACCCTCGTACCACAGAGTTGAGCTATCCCATTTAGCCTTGGTTTATTTTTGAGTTGGTACTCTATTACAACAATTGTTTTAAACATTTGCTGTTGCAATGCCATTTTGCACAGATTGCAAACTTGTGCTCATCCTCCGAGGCCCATTGACATCCCCACCAACCAACCAACCAGCCAGAGTCGTGATGATAATGAGGGAAATCATCATTACCGTCGCCTCAGCGCTAAACACCATCGCATTTGCTATCCTCAGCGCCGCCGCCAGACTTAGTTCACGGTCCATTGTCGTCAGCGTGATGATGGTGTTGTGTCATTATCTTCAAAGAGCATTTAAACGCTAAAGTATGCTGCAAATTTATCCGTATTAAAAACCTGTCGCTTGGAACTACACGCGTCCAAAACGTGTGTGTACTTGGACTTTGACAAACACAGATTGGAGCAGATGCCGCCACCATAGTTGCCGTCGTATGGTGCAATGGTGTTGGTGTTTCTCTTTTGGTAATGCCATCAGCAGCTATTCTTACCGACTACAGCTATTTTTGTGCTGATCTTGAAAATTATCACAGGAAAATAAAACGAAGAAAAACACACAAGCGGGTGACAAGTGAGTCTGTGCATCCTTCGTCTATGGGTGTGATTCTTAAACGTTCACTCGATTGTCAACTTGCTTTCTTGCTGCTAGTCTGTGACCTTTTGCTGCGTTTTTGCAATATTTGATGCATTATTTTGGTGGGAGAAATTGGAATAAGAAGAAATTTCAGAAGCAATACAAGGATATACAGATTTATAGACTTCATGGGTTCTATGTGGGAATTTGAAACGAATTTGGTTGAGTTTCGATGACATGTTAGTTTCTTACATACCTTGTCGGATTTCTCTGAAACAAGAGAAGAATGGAAAACTTTCTATTGTAGTTACTATTGTTGAGTAAGCCACATCATCCTCTAAAAAATCTTAGGTTAGGGTTATGTTAAACAAGTTATAGTCCGGTTCGGACCATAAATGAATGCTAAACATTGTAGAAGTCATTGTGTAAAATTTCAGTTCATTCGGATAAGAATTGCGCCTTGTAGGGGCTCCAGAAGCAAAATCGGGAGATCGGTTTATATGGGAGCTGTATCAAGCTATTGATCGATTCAGACCATATTAGACACGTATGTTGAAGGTTATGAGAGAAGCCTTTGCGCAATTCTCATCCAAATCGGATGAGAATTGCGCCCTCTAGAGGCTCAAGAAGTCAAGATCCAAGATCGGTTTATATGACAGCTATACCAGATTATGAACCGATTTGAATCATACTTAACTTGGAAGTGACACCAAAACACTACGCGCAAAATTTCAGTTAAATCGGATGAGAATTGCGCCCTCTAGAGGCTCAAGAAGTCAAGACCCAAGATCGGTTAATATGGCAGCTATATCAGGTTATGGACAAAATTGAACCCAATTTGACGCAGTTATTGTAAGTCATAACAAAACACCTCACGTCAAATTTCAGCCAGATAGGAATTGCGCCTGCTAGCGGCTCAAGAAATCGCAATCTCACAATCTAGATTTTCCCATAGGATTTTCGTTCTCCTACCGACCGTTTCGCTGTTCCACAGTGTTAAATGCGCGTTCGTAGAACACCCCCTTAACTCGGACAGCGTTGACCTAAAAGGCATCGGATTAATCAAGGTTATTGACGGCAGTCCTCTGCCTTCACAGCCAATTCATCTGCTTCTTCATCGCTCCCTTACTCCGTTATGGCCCGGCAACCAAACAATGCGTATCGTACCATCCTCAGAGAAGGCGTTAATATCCTTCTTACATTCCAAGACTGTTCGGGATCTTAACGTTATGGTTGTTATTGCCCCGAAGGCCAATTTACTCTCTGCAAAGATGTTTACACTCGACGTCCTCGCGTTAACACCACCTCACGCATTCCGTGATCGCTCGGATGTCCGCCTGCAGGACAGTATTATGTTCAGGCAGTCTAAAACAGATCTCAGTACATGGGTTCTCAATATAAACCCCCTGGCCCACTCTGTCCTCTAGCTATGATCCTTATGAGTAGCATGATCTTCCAGATGGCAATATTAGGGTTCCGTCAGTACAAGACTGTGCCGCTGGTAGCAGTGCCTCGCACACGACCGCAAGTATCATCTCAGGTATCTGATTGGAAACCAATTCCATTTCTTCCAGGTTTCCTATCGTTGCTTCGAATATACCGCGACGGTATGAGCTGCTCCTATCCTCTATCCATTCTCCCATTACCTTATGTTTCATAACCGCAGTGGCTGCCTTACACTTAATCTGTATATCTATGGGTCGGATATCTATGAGCTGCTCCCATTCTCTATCTATTCTCCCATCGACTTAAGTCTCATAGCCGCAGTAGCGGCCTCACACTTAATCTATAATAGTCTCCAGTGCCCTTGTGGGCGCGGTCCTCATCGCTGCGCCTATGCCACTACAACATGTCGTTATTGTAGCCACACTCTACAGCCGGTGCCGCCTGGCCTCTCACTGAGACTCTCCGCTCGATACCGCTGATTGTCCGCGACTGCAATTGCAGCTACTCCGAATGGAGAATTTCACTGTTGATGTTGTTGTAGCAGTGTGTTATACACTGAGGCGGCAGTCCTTGCAGATGGAGCACCATGGGATGGGCGTATACTAATTTCCTCATTCCGTTTGTAACTCCTCGAAATATTCGTCATGACGTTTTAAGTCGATAAAAGTCAAGTAAAGCTAGCCGCTTGAAATTTTGCACAAATACCTTTTATTAGCGTAGGTTGGTTGAGATTGTAAATGGGCCATATCGGTCCATGATTTGATACAACTGTCATATAAACCGACAGAACCGAACAAATCAACTATTTTCCTAAACAACTGTGCGAGAGCAATTGGCAATATTTCAAAATATTGAATTGGAAGATAGTTTTCCTTTCCAACTAAACACCCAAGAATGCAGAGCTTTTATTTAAAGCAACATTCTGTCCTCCCAAAGAGAAAGCTGCCACCTAGTTTTGTGGGAAATACTATTAATTGATGGTTCTAAACTGCCAAATGGATTATTCTAAAAACGATGCGGGGAGAAATAAAATGCATTAATCTATCTCTTATAACTCTTAGTATAACTTTTAAGACTCATCCAATTGCAATATGTCTTTGATCACTTTCAAAAATTAATTTTGAATTTTCTTCTTTAGTGCTACACTGTGCATAGTTTTCAGTGATTTTCCAGCAAAACTGAGATTTTCTCCTCTTAATCTTCGCTTCTGTTATAGCATTTAATTCGTGGCGTAAAACTTGTAACATTTCAATGATGGTGGCTGAAATGGTGATTCTGCATGGAGTAACACAGAATGACGATGATGAACGTCTCCAGTAAATGCTCGATGTTGATGGTGCTGGCAACAGTATGAGCATCAACAGGAGTGCAAAAAAAGGCATCTGGTGGCCGTAGCTGGAAATTTGTTTTTTTTTTTTTGGTTTCTGGTTTTTAGTTTCTGGTGTTCCAAAAACGAAACTCCTATCCTGGGTTGAGTCCAACGAAAATGGAGTGCCTTTTTCTTCTTTTTGTTTCTTTGTTTCAAAAATATTTCACAAAAGTATTTTTCATTCCATTCCCGTCACTTGACTATCGTCCCAGCCTCCTTCACATAGTATAGTAATAAGGATGGGCTAAGGAGCCAACAGTTGTAGAAATGCATCTATGTCGCGAAATTTTTGTTTCATGTACAATTCCTTTTGTCTGCCGTCAATTTTATTTTGGTTTTGCTTTGTTTTCTTGCCATGGTGACATACATAAGTGCAGAGTATTTTAACTTCTTCTGCTTATTCGGCTTGATATGGGAACCCCAAAAAAGCCAACAGTCACCATCAGACTCTAACAAGCAGCTTCAGTCTACAACAAACATTGACATTTTTCTAAAAGAAAAAGAAATCTTTAAAAAGTTTATAAAATACCAAACATCAATCGGAAATTGTTTAGAAGCTATGCGACTGAAATTTTTGTTGAAAATATTATTGATTTCTTTGGGAAATGATTGCAAGAGTAGTGCATATGATTCTACAGAAAATGAAGAAAAACCAGAACTATTTGGTGTTCTGGGGCGTTAGACCAAATGTCCGACTTATTTGATAAGAGAAATATTGTGATTTGATGGAAATTTGGACTATGGCATCGTAATTTTTAGTTTGGAGCAAATCGGTCTGATTCTTATTCGGTCCGACATACGTATGCGTCGAAAATCCCAACAAGTCTGAGGGAGTTGTATCCTAGGGGTTTAACAAGGTGAACAAGTAAAAGAGTACTAAGTTCGGCTAAGCCGAATCCCTACGCCATGGTTCGCATTTATTAAGTTCTTTGCTCGGTATCTCTTTTTAAGTACATAAAGAATAATGGATTAGACTTACTATGCTATTGGAGCTATATCAGGTTATGGACCGATGCTGAGTATACCAGAATTGGATGACGAATCTTGGGAACCCGCCACCATAGATTCAACTAAAAATTTATTCAAAAATTAATTTAGTTGAAGCGCATAACTTTACCAAACTTCTGTCAAACCAGCAAAAATTTAAGCTTCTAGGAACCGAATAAGGATGATCGAGAAATCGCTTTACATGCGAGCTATATCAGGTTATAGACTGATTAGAACCGTAGTTTTCACAGTTGTTGGAAGTCGTAACAAAACACAGCATGCAAAATTTCAGCCAAATCGGACAAAAATTGCGGCTTATAACGACTTAAGAAATCAAATCGGTAGATCAGTTTATGTGGGAGCTGTATCAGGTTATACAGCGATTTAAAAAGTACGCCTTCTTTAACTCTCTAATATCTCTTAAGGGTGGGGACACCTTGCCTTGAATGTGGATATCGTGCTACTGTGACCTATGTCCGCCTATGACGCTGAACGCCTGCATTCGAATCCTGGCGGAACTTCGGACAAAGTTTAAAGCTGGCGACATTTGCGAGGAACGCAATGCGTACATGACCATATATGGTCATGTACGCATTGCGTACGGGCTCGGCTTTAAAAAAGGTCCCTTATCGTTGATAAACTCAATTTGAATCGAAAAAGCACTCATTGATGTATGAAAAGTGTGCCCCTGCTCGGTTTCTGGGCAAATTTTTACTCTACCCCCAAATGGCTTTCTTTTGAGCCCCATATTACTGTATTGGTAAATATTTCAGGTTAAGGAGGTATTTCGGGGGTGATCACTTGGCCATCAAAGTAAATATAAGATTAGTGCTCTACTTTCAGAAACTTTTCGTAAGAGTCCCATAATGGTACGGTCGGTAAATAAGTTGTGTTTGAAGGTAGGGTGGATCCCAGGGTCTTTGTCCTCAAAATGAATATAAATTTCCCGAAAATCAATTAATATCCACCCCAAATAGCTTTTATATAATAGGGAGGTATTTTGGGGTGGGGCGACTCCCCAAACACATGACTCTATATTGCCGTGATTGGTCTATATATCCATTTGGCGGGTTTTGGGCTCTCCCCGCGGCACCCCTCCCCAACAATAGAAACCATGTTTTTTTGGTGACTGTTAGAGCGAAAAAAATTTCGAGCTAATCGCATTACCAATCTCCGAGATCTGATATTTTTGAAATTAGGGTAATAAGAAGTGCTTTTTAAGGGAAACATTTCGACTCAAATATGCTCCATATTGCTATAGTCCGAAATAAAGTTCAGTTTAAGGGGTGATTTAGGGCATACCGCCAAAATTGGATATCAAATTCGTTTTTTACTCTCAAATACCTTTCATTAGAGTCCCATATTGCCATAATGGGTCAATTAACCTATTTGATGTAGTTTTAGGAGGAAAAGCGCCACCTGGACTTTAACACAAATTTTAATGTCATATTGTAATCTACTCCCAAATACCTTTCATTTGAGTCTCATATAGCCATGACCGGCTAATATGCCCATTTTGGGGTATTTGGGAGTGGGGCGACCTCCAATTACTTCGACTTAATTTTTTATGCCATATTTATAATCTACTGCCTAATACTTTTTCATTTGAGTCCCATATTGATAGGAACGTCAAATATTTTTGTTTAGAGGAGTTTTTGGGTTGGGACGGCCCGCTAGGTACTTGGACCCAAAATTTAATATGATTTTCATTTCCCAGTCTCCAAAACCTTTCTTTGGATACCCATATTTTGCCCAACAGTCCTCTTTGGATTTGCGTGGCGTTTTTTGTGTAAGGGGGAGGATCAGCCACCATCCGATATCTAAAAATTATAAAACCTTTGTTTCCATTTTTTGATTCTACGGAACAAACAAACAAACCGAGTCCCATTGGTCATGTGCCCATTTGGGGAGTTTTTGGGGGAGGGGTAACCCCCTACACTTCGATATGATTTGAATGCCACATTCGTAATCTACTCCCGAATACCTTTCATTTAAGCCCCATATTGATATGGAAGACCAATTTGTCTTGCTTTTAGAAATTTCGGAGTTAGGGCTACTTTCTGGGTACATGGACCCAATTTTTGATTTTTAAATCCATATTTGTATTCGTATTCTACTCTTTATCGTATTCTTGTCTTTTATGTTATAGACCGATTTCGACCGCACATTTATTGAAAGTCATAACTTAACGCTAGATGCAAAAATTCAACCAAATCAGACAAAAATTGCGGCTTTCAGGGGCTCAAGAAATTTGGAGATCGGTATATATGGGAGCTATATATAAATCTGAACCGATATGGCAGTATCAATTTCAAGCGGCTAGCTTTACGCGTTCGACCGCTATCGTGATTTCGGCAGACGGACGGATCGACAGGGCTAGATCGACTCAGAACGTCAAGAGAATGTCATACAGTATGTAGTATATATACTTTATGGGGTCCTAGACGAATATTTCGAGGTGTTACAAACGGAATGACTAGATTAGTATACCCCCATCCTATGGTGGTGAGTATAACAAGTAGACTTGAACCAGAAAATTTTAAGTTAGGAATTCCGTGCTACTTACAAAATCCCTTATTGTTTTCCATATCACTCCCATAAGTTGGTTCATGATTGGTATTGTGTCCCCACCTAATTACCGGAGTCTTTCAGCAGCGAAAGATGGGCAATGACAAAGGAAATGCTTCAACATCTGATCATCTTCCCCACGTGTCCTACACATGTTATCACTTGCCACACCGATTATGCAAAAGTGAGCTCGTAATGTTATGTGTTCCGTTATGATAGTAAAAGCTATACACACCTCTTTCTTACCTTCTTTTAGTAATAGCTTCGTCCTCTCACGATCTGGATCCCCCCATAGGATTTTCGCCGTCCTACCGACTGTTTCGCTGTTCCTCATACGCGTTCGTCGCCCACGCCCTTAACTCGGACTGCGTCGACTCGAAAGGCTTGGAATTAACTAAGTTTATTGACGGCAGTCCTCTGGCCTTCACTGCCAAATCGTCTGCGCTTTCATTCCCCCTTACTCCGTTATGGCCCGGCACCCAAACGATGCGAATCGTACCATCCTCAGAGAAGGTGTTAATCTCGTTCTTGCAATCCAAGACTCTTCGTGACTTACCGTTCTGGTTGTTATTGCCCTGTAGACCTGTTTACTGCCCATAAAGATGTTCATACTCGACGTCTTCGCGTTAACACCTCACGCATTCCATGATCTCCCGGATCTCCGCCTGCAGGACCATATTATGGTCAGGCAGTCTAAAACAGATCTCAGTGCCTGGGTTCTCAATGTCGATCACCAGGCTCACAATGTCCTCTAGCTTTGATCCATCCGTGTAACATGATCTTCTAGATTGCAATACTAGGGTTACGTCTATCCAAGACTGTTCCGCTGGCAGCAGTGCCACGCACTCGACCTCATGTGTCGTCTCAGGTATCCGGTCGGAAACCTCTTCCATTCCTCCCAGGTTTCCTATCGTCGCCTCGATTATACCGCGATGATATGAGCAGATCTCATCCTCAATCCATTCACCCATCGCCTTAAGTCTCATAGCCGCAGTGGCTGCCACACACTTAATCTGTATGTCAATGGATCTGATATCTATTATAGTTTCCAGTGCCCTGGTGGGCGTGGTCCTCATCTCTCCACCTATGCCAAGACATATTCTCTGGACCTGTTGTATCAGGTCTCAATGTTGCATTTTCGGTGAATGGACTCAAGAAGTAAAGTAGGAAGATCGGTTTATATGGGAGCTATATAAGGTTAACGAGCGATCCAGACCATATTTAGCATGTATAGTGGAAAAGTTGTTCTGCAAAATTTGAGCCAAATCAGAAAAGAACTTCGACATCTAGGGACTGAAGAAGTGCAATCGGAAGACTAGATTATGTGGTAGCTTCATCTGGTTTTGGACCGATTTAAGTCATACTTGGCATGTATGTTGGAGCTCATAATCGGATAAGAAATTCGCTTTCCAGAGGCTCAAGAAGTATAATCGGGGGTCGGTTTAGATGCAAGTTATATCAGGTCTTAAACCGATTCGAATGATAGTTGGCACATCTGTTTGATGTCATAGAAAAACGTCATAGTTCAAAATTGCAAAATACCAAATCGGATATGAATTAAGCCCTCTAGAGGCTCAAGAAGTCTAGACCCGAGATCGGTTTATGGATTGGTATGGCCCATTTACGATCCCAAACTCTAATAGAGAGAAGTTGTGTAAAATTTCAAGAGCCTAGCGATACTCCTTCGAAAGTTAATGTGCTTTCGACAGAGAGACAGACAAAGAGATGGACGGACATGGTAAGATCGACTTAAAATATCATTACAGCCAAGAATATATTGGACCTTAGACCAATAATTGGATGTGTTGTTGTGTTACTCTCATCCTATGGTGGAGGATATAAAAAGGTGAAACATCTTAGCCACTTTTGCTAAAAATTTGTCTGAGGATCTATCACAAAGCATGATTCAGTGAACAGTTCGATAACGTACATCTTATGCCCAAACTGAGACGTTTGTGGATGATATGGTTATAGGAGCCGATACAACAGAGGACATGTTGAGGCTTTCAATGATGGAAAGCCGAATCTAGAAACAACGAGTTTGAGTGAAGGCCCATCATTGCGGACTTTATGGTAAAGGAAGTCTTTTGTCGTCATTGAAGGCACCTGAACCTGATGGATTATTTTCGGCGTTACTGCAGAAGGAGGTGGACTACATGGCTCTCTATATGACCGCAATATTCACACCATGTCTAGGACTTGCGTACATAAACGCCGAAAGCCTGGTAGGAGGCAAGAGTGGTTGTTATAACACAAGCCCAAGGAAAGCTATGAGACACCAAAGGCCTTGGAACCATGGAACTTAATGTGGATACCATAATAAAGAGTAAGGCATTCACGGAATTGCTCGGATGTAAGCAGCATGCCTATGTCACGGGAAGGTTGGTAGAGACCTCTCCGCGAAAGGTTGTGCAGATAATGAATCCGGATGGTATATAGGTGTCATGACATAAATAAAAGGGAGAAAGAAGCACAGGGCACGCCAAAGGGGGGAATTTTACCGCCACCCGAATGAGTAACCACCTTAAACAAATTATTACGGATCCAGACCGAGGAAAGTTTTGAATCCGTCTAGTACGCAGGCGAACCTGTATTATTGTACTTCCAAGGGGTGGTAGTCCGAATAAGCTATGCAGAAGGGCCGAAAAAGTCTTGGACAGGGCAAACGACTGGGATAGAACTAGAGGTGTGAATATGAATGAAACGCAGAGAAGAATGAAATTTGAATTTGAATTTGAACAAGAAAGTGTCACTGCCAGGAGCGTACTGAGAAGGCTTACATATGTTAGCACAATGTAGACAGGAGGTCCGCATAGCTTTTGGTATCATAACGGGACACATAGGACTACGAGCTCACTTGTGTAAAATCGGTGCGGCAAGTGATAGGATGTGTTGGACATGTGGGGAAAATTATGAGACGTTGGGGCATTTCCTTTGACATTGCCCGGCTTTCGTGGCTAGCACACACTGGTACTTAGGTGGGAACACGAAACCGGACATGAACCAACTTAGGGGAGTGAGATCCTTGCAATTAAGGAAGTGGTGGAATGGCTAAGATATAATGTCATTACGACGATTGGCATAAATATCTTCTCAGACAGCCAGGCAGTCATTAAATGCCTGGAGAACGTATTTCTGGACACAAAAACCGCCCTCGACTGTCGCAGATTTCTTAACGAGATGGCAGTTCAATATTCACTTGTTCTGGGTGCCGGGCCACAGGGAATTGGATAACGGACGAGCTTGCGAGACTAAGAACTACCATACGCATTCCAAGGATACTGGAATCTGTGGGTATGCCTCTAGCGACATGTAAGCTAAGTTTTCAGTACCAGGCCCGAATGACAACGAATGATAGATGGTCACCAAGAAGGGGCTGTGAGCATTCCAAAACTGGCCTAATCCAGACTTGAAGAGGTCTACTGCTTTACTGTCACTGTGTAGAACAGACGTCTCAGTCATTGTGTCCACCATGACAGATCACTGTCTAATCGGAAAACATGCTGACAGGCTGAAGTTTGCCAGCAAGGACTTTTGCAGAAGTTGTGAGGACATCAAAGAAGAAGAGACTATAGAACACCTTCTGTGTGTGTGTCCCGCACTGGCAGAGAGAAGGAGTTCCACTTTAGGTTCTTATTTCTTTGAGAACCTCGCTGATTTAGCGAATGTGAACTTTCGAAAGTTATTGGGCTTTTTAAAGCGATCTGGATGGTTCAACGGTAGGAACTAGAAAGCACTTTCCTTCTTCTTTTTCTGTGGTATCACAATGGACGACAACGTCTAAGTGAGTCTGATGGCAGACTGCCACTTATAGCTTAACTAACCTAACCTAGGCCACCGTAGCACAGAGGTTAGCATGTCCGCCTATGACGCTGAACGCCTGGTTTCGAATCCTGGCGAGACCATCAGAAAAAATTTTCAGTAGTGGTTTTTCCCTCCTAATGCTGGCAACATTTGTGAGGTACTATGTCATGTAAAACTTCTCTCCAAAGAGGTGTCGCACTGTGGCACGCCGTTCGGACTCGGCTATAAAAAGGAGAACCCTTATCATTGAGCTTAAACTTGAATCGGAGTGCACTCATTGATATGTGAGAAGTTTGAATGAATGTTGCGATGTGTTGCATACAGAATGACAAAATGAATACACGCCCGTCCTTTGGTGGTGGGTATAAAAAGTTTCAAAGTACTGCTTACTTAAGTAGATCCGGTCTACCGTTCGGCATTGACCACTGATTTAAGCTAATTTCTTTGGTCTAATGTAGATCTTCAGAAGAAACTAAAAAAATAGAAACAAAATGTGCGGTTCATCTTTGCTGTATGGTAAAAAATTTACTACCTCCTTCCACCCCAGCCCTATGTTCTCCTTTGGATTTCCTTGTTGCCATCATACCCCAATACAAACACTGTGTATCGAAATCAACATTTGGGAGGGCACATTTCGCATCTTCATCGTAATCCGTTTTTCACCTAATTAAGAACAAGTTTAAGATTTCAAAGTCGAGTTAATGATAACAGACTTGGGAAGTACTCGTGTATACCATTCGTAAAGGGTTTTACTTAACTTAACCAAGAAAAAAGGCGGCGGTGGCGGCGGCGTTTTAATTTCATAAGCTGTTCTCATTCCTAGTGTGTTTGGAATCTGGAAAGTGCCAACACAATTAAAAGTCCCAAAAATAAAACTGGCCGCAGTTGCAATGCAAAGGCGAGCGAGGAGTTTGCTGGCCACAGTAACAACACACCAATTTCAAATAAAAGTTGATACTTATGGCTCTTAAAAGAACACTGGTACACACCTCTTTCACTCTTCGTGCAGTGAATTCCTGTTCGTTTCATCCATGATGGGGCTGTATTGCTTTGGGTTGCTATGCTTTTTGGCTGTTGTTGATTCTTTTGATGTTAAACTATGCCATGTAAAAGAGGTTGAACTTTAAGCTGTCAAGTTAACAACACTCCATGTGAAAAGACAGACAGCCAACAGCAGCTTCAGCATCATGCCCAGCTTCAGCTACAGCATCAAGCTTAACATCAGCAACATTTCCATGGGCCATCTCACTTCAATCGCTTTTGTACTTAGCGAGAGATCCCTTTAGCATCATCATTTCAAGCCGGCTGCTGCTGCATGTTGAGGAAAAATACGAAAAACGAAATCTCTAACTGGCCTCCAGAATGGCTTAAATTGATGTGAAGTGAAATGGGGCTTCTGCACATTCAGCGAACAACTCTGTGGACGTTTAAAGCCGGGCGCTTTAGTTTAGTTTAATCCTTGGCACAGTGGGCTGGAGAGAGTTTCTATTTCTGTAGAAGGAGAGAAAGGTAAGGGAAAGCAACCTTTGAGTAATTATTTAGAGTCTGGTAAGTGAGATATGAAAGGAAATAAGGACAGTTACATTGAATTCTTGTAAAACCTCTACCACGAACCATATATGGGAAGTTCTGTGCACGGGTTTTTACTAAGGAAGAAACTAAAGAATTAAGTTCGGCCGGGCTGAACTTTCGATACCCACCACCTCGAGTATATATGTAAACCCCATTTCGTCATAATCCGGTGAAAATTGGATAACTTAAACACCCAAATTCGGCACGGACATTGAGTGGTCCAATATACATGTCACTATTCAATTTTGTATAACAAAATATTGGTCTTTTTGGCAGATATATCCAATTATAAACCGATCTGAACCATGTTAAGGTCAGATATCGTGAGGCTCAGAAAATCTCACTGTTTCAAATTTCAGCGAAATCGGGTAATAAATACAGCTTTTATGGGCTTCAGTCCCCTTATCGGCAGATCGGTCTATATGGCAGCTATATCTAAAGATAGTCCGATCCGAACCATATTTAAGTCGGATGTTGGCAGGTCTTAACCTACTCAGTGTTTCAAATTTCAGCGAAATCGGGTAATAAATAAAGCTTTTATTGGTCTCAGACCCCTTATCGGCAGATTGGTCTATATGACAGCTATGTCTAAATATAGTCCGATCTGAACCATGCTTAGGTCAGATATCGGGAGGCTTAAAATAACCCACTTTTTCAAATTTCAAAGAAATTGGGAAATAAATAAAGCTTTTATGGGCTTCAGACCCTTTATCGGCAGATCGGTCTATATGACCGCTATATCTAAATATAGTCCGATCTGAACCATACTTGGGTCAGATGTCGGGAGGCTTAAGATAACCCACTTTTTTAAATTTCAGCGAAATTGGGCAATAAATAAATCTTTTATGGACTTCAGACCCTTTATCGGCAGATCGGTCTATATGGCAGCTATATCTAAATATAGACCGATCTGTACCATATTTGGGTCAGATGTCGAGAGGCTTAAAATAACCCACTTTTTCAGCGAAATCGGATAACAAATAAAGCTTTTATGGGCTTTAGACCCTCTATAGGCATATCGGTCTATATGGCAGCTATATCTAAATATAGTCCGATCTGAACCATACTTAGGTCAGATGCCGGGAGGCTTAAAATAACCCTCTGTTGCAAATTTCAGCGAAATTGGGTAAAAAATAAAGCTTTTATGGGCTTTGGACCCTCTATAGGCATATCGGTCTATATGGCAGCTATATCTATATATAGTCCTATCTGAACCATGCTTAGGTCAGATGTCGGGAGGCTTAAAATAACCCACTTTTTCAAATTTTAACAACATTGGGAAATAAATAAAGCTTTTATGGGCTTCAGACCCTTTATCGGCAGATCGGTCTATATGGTAGCTATATCTAAATATAGTCCGACCTGAACCATTTTTAGGTCAGATGTTGGGAGGCATAAAACTACTCACTGGTTAAAATTTCATCAAAATCGGATGAAAAATTAAGTTTTTATGGGCATTAGACCCTTTATCGGAAAATCGGTCTATATAGCAGCTATATTCAAATATGGTCCGATTTGGGCCATTCAAGAACTTAACCAGCGTGCATGAAAAAGACGTATCTATGCCAAATTTCAGCTCAATATCTCAATTATTGATGCCTGTAGAGTGTTTACATCAGACGGACGGAAAGACGAATAGACGGACAGACACACGGACATCGTTAAATCGCCTTAGAATTTTAGGACGATCCGAAATATATATACTTTGTACCGTCGGAAATTAATATTTCGATGTGTTACAAACGGAATGACTAAATGAATATACCCCCTATCCTACGGTGGTGGGTATAAAAACACCAGTCATAGAAAAACACCACCTCGCAAAATTTCAGGAAAATCGAGTAATAATTGCGCCCTCCAGAGGCTCAAACAGTTAAACTGGGAGATCGGTTTATATGGCAGCTTTATTAGGTTATATACCGATTTCGACCATACTTGCAACAGTTAGTGGAAGCCATACCAAAAGGATATATGCAAAATTTCAACCCTATTAGATTAGAATTGCGTCCTCTAGACGCCCTAGGCCTAATCGGGAGTTCGGATTATATGGCGGCTATATCAGTTTATGGACTGATTTAGACCATACTTGACACAGTAGTTGGAAGTCAAAATAAAACACTTCATGCAAAATTTCGGCCAAGTAGGATAGGAATTGAGTCCTCTAGAAGCAAATTTTAGCCAAATGGTATAGGGATTGCGCCCTCTAAAGGTTCAAGAAATCTAATCGGGAGATCGGTTTATATGGCGGCTATATCTGGTTATGAACTGATTTAGACTATACTTGGCACTGTTGTTGAAAGTCATACCAGAACATTTCATGCAAAATTTCAGTCAAATTGGATAAGAATTGCACTCTCTAGAAGCTCTAGAAGTCTAGACCCAAGTTCGGTTTATATGGCAGCTATATCAGGTTATCACCCAATTTAAACCATACTTAGCAAAGTTATTGGCAGTGATACTAAAACACAACGTGCAGAATTTCAGTCAAATCGGATAGGAATTGCGCCCTCTAGAGGCTCAAGAAATCTAATCGGGAGATCGGTTCATATGGCGGCTATATCAAGTTATGGACTGCTTTCGACTATACTTGGCACAGTTGTTAGAAGTCATACCTGAACATTTCATGCAAAATTTCTGCCAAATTGGATAAGAACTGCGCCCCCTACAGGGGGACAGGAGCTTTAATTGTGCCAAGTGAACCAGATCAATATTTCGAGGTCCTCCACCATTCTTTGGTGGAGGATGTTAAATAATGGAACCTGCACTTTTTTTAATTTCGCCAAATTTTATTCACATCCCATTGTGCACACCAATGGGAGTTGTCCGCATGCTTGTTTGGCAGACATGATTGCTGGATGGCTGTTGCTGACTTTTATTTAAGCCTTCTTTCACAGCTTCTTTGCAGAATTTGGTGTTTCGTCTTCGCTTTGTTTAGCTCTCTGCCACATCGTTGCTTAGTTAAACAGACAGTCCGTTTAAAATTGTAAGACGTTTGCATCTTTTAATGTCATTATCAAGATCGGTTGCATTTAATCTGCATAACAAACAGACCCAAAGAAACTGCACACCTCATCATTGGCCATGCCCGACAACGACATTGGGGCGGACAAAAACTGCACTAAAGTGCAACGCATGCTTAGGAAGTCTTTAAAGTTGTCGAACGCATGGCTGCATGGTCTGACTGGAAAACGTAGGGAGTGCATGCGACCGTGTGGTCACTTTGACCGGCAACCGCGCATCAAAGTCAATGGTGAGTGAAAAGTCTTCGTTTGCACTAAAAATAAAAAAAAGCCAAATTCGAAAAAAACCCGAGATTTTTTTACAGGCATAAATTTTCATTTAAAATAGATTATTAAAAATTACGATGATACCTGGCCGTCATATCATCTTCTTAGTTGTGGCGGCAGTGTTGATGGCATCTACGATAGTGTTGATGATGATGCTGTTCTGTTTTGGTGTTTCTTTGCTTTATTGTTATGACCCCATTTTTATTATTGCCGGTTTTTCTTGGAGAAATAGTAGATGACTCAAAACACAATGTGGTCACTTACGATGGAGTCATCTATGGCGTTATGGGGGTAGAGTTTCTCAAAATCTATTGAATAGCTTGATCATAATTCAAAGGTGTTGCTAACTTCTGTTGTAAATGTGGACAATAAAGTGGCATTGAATGGAATGCGATGGGGGCCAATGTAGCGCAGAGGTTAGCATGTCTAGCCAGTCCGTCTATGATACTGAATGCATGAGTTCGAATCCTGGCGAGAACATCAGAAACAAGTAAAAGCGTGCTATGTTCGGTCGGGCCGAATCTTATATACCCTCCACCATGGATCGCATTTGTCGAGTTCTTTTCCCGGTGTTTCTTTTTAGGCAAACAAAGGAAAGGAAAGGATAAAAGAAAAGAATTGCCATGTATTGGAGCTATATCAAGTTATGGTCCGATTCGGACCATAATGGAATGAATGTTGGAGACCACAGTAGAAGTCATTGTGAAAAATTTCAAACAAATCGAATAAGGATTTCGCCTTTTAGGGGCTCAAAAAGTATTTCATAGGGGAGCTATATTAGGTTATAGACCGATTCGGACCGTATTTGACACGTATATTAAAGGTTATGGAAGAAGCCGTTGTACAAAATTTCACCCAAATCAGATAATAATTGCGCCCTATAGAGTCTCAAGAAGTCAAGAACCCAGATCTGTATATAAGGCAGCTATTTCTGGTTATGGACCGATTTGAATCAAATTTGGCACAGTTGTTGGAAGTCATAACGAAACACATCGTGCAAAATTTCAGCCAAATCGGAATTGCGCCCTCTAGAGGCTCAAGAAGTCAAGATCCAAGATTTCAACCATACTTAGCACAGTTGTTGAGAATCGTAAAATTGAGAATCAGCCAAATCGGATAAAAATTGCGCCCTGTAGTGGCTCAAGAAGTCAAGATTCTAGATCGGTTTATATGGCAGCTATATCAAAACGTGGACCGATATGGCCCATTTACAAGCTTTACACCTTCGAAAGATAGCGTGCTTTCGACAGACAGACGGACATGGCTAATTTGACTTAAAATGTCATGTCGGAGAGGTTCTTTCCTATTTTAACTGAGGAGCGAGTATCAGCAAGTGTCAACCCGCAAAGTCGTATCAGTTTTGCAGGGATACTTAACTCAGACATGCCTTGAATATCATTGAAAGTATAGGGCTGTCGAAGGCGGATTTGTAGTCAAAGAAAATATATATAGTCAAGACCCGATGTCCTTTTCCACGATTTGGGACTGTATAAATATTTGGTATATGGTTGATTTAATAGGTCTAAAGCCACACTGATAGGGTCCAATTATTTCATTGACTACAGACTTTAATCTTTCACACAGTCCGCTCGATAGTATCATTTATGCGATAAGGAGGATACTTATTCCTCTGGAGCTGACACATATATGCTGAGATTCCAATTATCGGGTATGCGTTCTTCTAGCCAACTTGCGCAGACGAGCTGATGCATACGCCTTACCAGCGTGTTGACTCCGGTCTTAAACACTTCAACCGGCAACCCATCGGCTCCTGCTGCCTTATTGTTTTTCAGTCGGGTTTTTGTTACGTGGACCTTGTTTTGAATGTTTACCACCTAACACATTTTATATTATCATCAGGGATTGGTTCTGCGGTATACTCATGGATATCATCATCAGATACCAGCAGCTGGGAAAGTGTTCTATCCATATCCTTAGCACTTTACCTGTATCAATTGGCAGATATCCTTCTGTGTCTCTGCAGGAGGATGTGCATGTACCAAAGCCATCGGTTTGATGTTTAATTCGTTGGTAGAATTTTCGGACTCTGTTCTGGGTCCTGAACGTCTCGATTCCCTCTTCCCTCGTATCTCTACCCTCCTTTTCGCCCGATACCTCTCCTTGGCGTGTTGTTACTGCCTTTAATGTTGGCCTGTATGCCGTGTTCCGCAGTGGGAGAAAATCAAAAAATACTACTATAGTAAAATATATGCCGTATGAGAACGGGTAGTGATATTTGGCGATTTTTGTAAAAAAGTTCGGCTAGAATTTATTATTGGTTTTTAAGGATACATTTATATGCGAAATTCAAAAAAAATTTATTAACAAATCTAAATTCGTTTTTTTTTTCTTAGAAGAATTTTGAAAATCGGACCGTAAATCAAGATTTGGCGGCCCGAACAATTGTTCGAAATGTCCGGGTGACCAACTTTTAGGCCAGCCAAGTAGCGCCCGGACCACTTAGGGCCTGGAAATTTTGCAAACTATCTCGCAAACACCTCAGCTCTAACCATTCCAAATATCAAAGATATATCCCTACTCGTTCATACATGGCTTATTTTTTACTTGTTTTTTCGATTTTCTCCCACTGTGCGTTCTTGCCTTCAGTAGCTTTTTGGCACTACTGGTCGTAATATGGGTTCCTTGGGGTAGGCTTTTGGATGTTGCGGCTCTTTCCATAGAGTGGGCAATGGGTTTGCCATTGCGCTGATATACCATCGGGACAGGGAGTGCTTTCTTCAAGCAATTTGGTCAGCCAGTATGGCACCTGTTGTGTTTGCAGCTTTCCGATGTCCAGCTTCCGTGCAATATCAGATCGTACGTTTCTCGCCACACTAAGACTTGTGAGAACTTTTACTGCAACAAGGTGATGATCCGATCGTTGACCTGATCGTTGTTCGCCTCTCGGATCCATCGTACATCTAATATGTTGGTTGAATGCCTTCCATCTATCACAACGTGATCTATGTCTAACATCTGCCTAGATCTCGTACCTGCATAGGAAAATGCTGTTGCAAGCTTCCATCAAAAGAATTAAATTTTTGGGTAGTGATCCTCCTATGTTCGCCATAAGTCTGCTCGGTTGGGCCGTGATTCCGATCGCTTTTTGAGTAGAGAATTTTATCTGCGCTCTGAACGTCAGTTTGGAATCCAGTCGAATTCTGAGGTAATTCACCACCTTCTTCGTGAAGATGACTACATTGTTGACTCGTACACCTACTCCAGGCGAATTCGCCGTGTGGTTAGCAGAACTATTTCAGTCTTGTGTATGGTCAACTCTAGTAAGTGTCCGTGTAGTCACTTCCGCCTGCGTAGAGAAAGTCTCGTCAAGCAGTTCCATCCTTAGGTTATCATCGTAGCTGATGTTCCATAGGTCCCGGCATAAGATGGAATCCTGAGCTGCTCCTGACGTTATCTGTAATCTCTTTGTGCCAGAGCTCGTGTCGTAGAGCAAAGTTCTAGGAGGGTTATCCGCAAGGCAGCACGGCTTCCTTCCATGAAATCGTGTTCTACAAAGTAAACATTTATCACAATTTTTTAAGAAATTCTTATAAAATCGTCTAATATTAGAACCCCCTTACGTCTATATGAGACATGATGAAGCATAGATAGTTTTAATTACATGACAATTTGGGAAAAACAGCCCATTATTCAGCGGTTTGCTATGATAATCTCATAGTTTTAGTCACTTAGAAAAGTTGAAACTAACAGCTATTAAATGGCATACTTACGGCCCCATTAACCAATTGATTGTCTTGGCAAATCTTGGAAAACTAACAACGGCTACACACATGCGCATTTATCAATGTCAGAAGAGCGAGGATAAAGAAACGACCATATTTTCATGATCATCGTCATCATTATCGGCATTTGGGACACCATGAGAATAGGATCATGGTCGTTTATGAAAAAAAAAAAAAATACCAAAATGATGATCATCGACATTATGATTTAAAGTAATTGTTATTATCATATGAAATGTTGCACTTTTCACACAAAGCGGCAGATATGCAGACGGACGGAGGGACGGACAGACATAGACTAACTGAATTGCCAGGATGCGGTAGTGGAATTGTAAGTGGCATTACATCAACAGTTGCCGGCAACTGATATCAATGGTAAGTCAAACATTGTTAACAACATCAAAGTCATCAATGTTGGCTTTGGCAATATCAAAGCGAAACTGCAACAACAACTGCAACAACAACAGCAGTATAAGATTTATATTTCTCAGCTTAGATATTGGCCAGAAAACGAAACTTTGCCACAAGAGCAACACTTGGTTGCAACAATGATAGAGGCGATGATGATGCTGATGCTGATGATGGAAGTGAAGTTGGTGACGACCATAAAGACGATACTGCTGCCACTGTTATTGCACCTTAGATGCTATTGCCATTGCTGCTGCTGCTGCTGCTGCTGCGCTGCTGATGATGATGAGGGGACTCTTGAATATTTAAACAATTTTTTGTCAATGTTTTCACTGTTGACATCTGCGTCAGAGTTTTGTGTGAATATTTTCCAGTAATGGAAGGTGGTGAGCTGGATTGGAATTGCATGGCAGGGTAAGCAGGGGGCAACTAACAATTGTTGCATGCGATTTTTTGTTAATACCTTAAATCTTCTTTTATTATTTTTGTCGTCTGTCGTTTCGATATCTTGGTCTGTCTGTCTGCCTTCACTCTTTGGCTATAGCAACAAATAAATGTCGTCGTGCTTTGCGGGCAAATAGCTCAAAGCAACCAACATAGAAACCGAAGAAAAAAAAACGCCAAAAACGTTATGCGACATGCGGTGTGGCTTCATGATCATTGTTGCTGCCTGCCTGCCACCATCACCACCACTATCATCATCATTGTTCGCGGTGGCAACACCATCAACAACAATCTAAACCAAAATCGTTAGTGGAGGACAGTGTTTTGTTTCAGTTCTTTAGCGGGGTTTAAAAATTCGTTCATGCTTCTTCTTACAAGTGGATCAAGTGGGTTCCTAATATATGCGTCCTATCGTGTCTCAAGGGGCCTTCAATGCGAAAGATGAGAGACTTATGATCTGTAATCCCTGGGAAAGAGGTGGCTCCGTTTTCCCGCTTAAGGTTAAAGAACACGCGCTGTCAACCGTTAACCTGGTCTTCGTTTTAGAAGAGAGATAGGGACGAAAGTAGGTGTCAGCGATCTGACATTGCAGTGGCTGGTCGGAGTCCTGACCAATGTAGTGGCTGGTCTGAGTGTTGACCCCAGCTTGGGAACAATCGACGTCCACGTTCCAGAGAACCTCGACCACAGGGCCTTTGCAACCCTGTAGCGTTCAGCGCCAGCCAAAGCCATGTCTGCACATTCGCGGTAGTACCATCCCAATCAACCAGCAAAGTGGGGGGTTCACCATCGGCGTCAATATCGCAAAATCCATCTGCGATTCAAACCAGGTGAGCTAGTCAGCCGCATCGTTCCCTGCCATCCCTTGATGGCCTGGAACCCAGAACAATCAACCAGCAGCCCCCAACGCCCGAGACGCTCCGTGCATTTCCCCCGACATGCCTCGACTCCTCAAAAATCACGACAGTCTGACAAGGCCGCCGCTACTGACTCTGACTACTGAGTGACTAAGGCTCAGAGGAGACCATCCACCAAGAGGATTCAGAGCAGAGGCGATATTCTAAAATAAATGCCGCCCGGCCCTAGGGGTTTCAATGGTCAAAATGTTTGTAGAGCTCAATGAACACTATAATGAGTGATATGTCAGCATATACCGTGGGCGTTGCTGGCAAATTTCCGTATTCCGTGGGGTTGCAATCCGGAAAATGTGTCTCCAACTATTGTTATAGAGTGTCCCTGTAAATTTTATATGTATGGACTGTCCTTAACAATTTTCCGATTTTCGAAAGCAGTCTCAGTGAGGAGTTAGGTGACACTGGGTCTTAATTAAATACTGAGTGCCAATGATACTCGAGATGACAAGGTGAGTTATTGACGCCTTGAACTAACCAATGGCCAACAACAACGTCTGTTCCCAGGTTAGGGGCGGCTGGAGGCGGATCTTGGAGCAAGCAGCTCGCAGCAACTAGGGATACATGTGCGATGCCACAAAACTCATGCGATTGGGGCGCTGGGCCTGTAATCCGCCCCCGGAAAACTATGAGAAACAAAGGAATATTGTCCGGAAAAAACGGACAATAAAGTGGACGACCCACTATCCTAACGTTGACGACCCACGCATACGAAAAACGGACCATGATTATGCATAACTGCACCTGGAATATCCGCACTCTCTATAAAGAAGGTGCGGTATTCGCGCTGGCGGTTGTATTAGAGAAGTACAAGGCAGACATTACCGCCTTAGAGGAAGTGCGATGAACTGGGAATGGGATCACCACAACACTCAACGGTGACGAACTATACTATACCGGCCATAACACGAGGCATGAATTTGGCTGAGGATTTGTGGTTAGTCGGAGACTGAAACACCTTCTCTCAAGCTTTATTCCGGTGGATGAGAGGTTAGCCATGATCCGCATAAAAGTCAAATTCTTCAACATCAGCCTTACTTGTGCCCATGCCCCGACGAAAGACAAGGACAAGCAGAACAAGGATATTTTCTACGAGCTATGCGCTCGAGAGAGAATATGACCGCTGCCCCGCCCATGATATTAAAATCGATCTGGGGGATTTTAATGCAAAGATAGGGAAGGAAGTGATCTTTGATCCAACAGTCGGAAAGTATAGCCTCTACTAGATAAAGTCCTATAATGGGTTGAGGCTAATAGATTTCGCCACGGAAAAAAAACATGGTAATTGGGAGCACCAGATTTCAACATAAAAATATTCACAAAGTCACATGGCTGTCAGCCGATCAAAACACGAGGAACCAAATTGATCACGATGTGATAGATGGAAGGCATTCATCCAGCGTGTTAGATGTACGATGTATGCGTGGAGTGAATATAGATTCGGATCGTTACCTTGTTGCAGCAAAGGTTCTCTCCCGTTTGAATATGGCGAGAAAAGTACGATCTGACACTGAACGGAAGCTGGACTTTGAAAAGCTGCAAACACAACAAATGGCAGCGGCATACTCCACTCGACTGACCCAACTGCTTCATGAAAGCACTCCTTGTTCCGATGATATAATGGCGCAATGGCAAACTATTGCCCACTCCATGGAAAATGCCGCGAAATCCGTACTTGGGTACCGGAAGCCTCCCCCAAGAAATCCATGGTATGACCTCGAGTGTCGAGAGGTATCGGGAGAAAAGGAGAGAGGAGAAACGCAGAAAGAAAACAGAAATTGAAAGTCGTGAGTGTGAGCGAATTGAGATGTGCAAGAGTCAAAACGAAGTCCGGAAATTCTACCAAAGAATTAAACATCAAACCGATGGCTTTGGTAAAGGCACATGCTCCTGCAGAGACAAATAAGGAAATCTGGTAACTGACACGGATAGGATGCTGAGGATATAGAAAGAATATTTTACCCAACTGTTAGTGTCCGACGTTTGCGGCGTAGGGGATACCGGAGAACCCTGAGGAAGGTACAGAATGTTAACCTCTTAGTCAGAATGAGATCCCGACTAAAGAACAACAAAGCAGCAGGAGCCGACGGGTTACCCGCTGAACTATTTTAGATCGGAGGTGATGCGTATCATACGGCATATGCATCAGCTTGTCTGTGTAATCTGGCTAGAAGAACGCATACCCGATGATTGGAACCTCAGCATACTATGTCCCGTACACAAGAAAGGAGTCAAGACAAGACAGAATGTGCCAACTATAGAGGTATAAGTCTCCTCCCCATCGCATACAAGATACTTCCAAGCGTACTGTGTGAGAGATTAAAACCTAAAGTCAATGAGATAATTGGGCCCAATCAATGCGGCTTTAGACCTGGTATATCCACCCTAGATCAGATATTCACAATGCGCCAAATTGTGGAAAAGGCCCGAGAATGAAAAATCAACACTCACCAATTCTTTGTTGACTACAAAGCCGATTTCGGTACCCCTTTGGTATCTCTGAAAAATGAATAAGACTTCGCAGAATGACACTTTCTACACGTTTCTCAATAAGAATAGGAAACTTTCTACACGTTCCTCAATAATAATGGGAAAGAATCTCTCCGAATTATTTAATACCAAACGAGGTTTCAGACAAGGTGACAGCTAATTGTGTGATCTCTTTAAAATCCTGCTGGAGAAAATTATACGAGATGCAGATATGAATAGATATGTCACGCTACTCACAAGAGAACACATGATACTCACCTAAGTCGACGAAATCAACATCAAAAGTCGGTCACCGGAAGTAGTAACTGCTGCCTTTGAAAGAACGGAAAGAGAGTCAGTGAAAATGGGTCTGGCAGTAAATGGAGATAAGACGAAATGGATGGTTTCAACTCACAAAACGCAAAGCAGGAAAACTCCCGAGCAGATAAAGAAAATGGAGAAAGTTGGGAACCACAACTTTGAGATAGTCAGCAACTTTATCTACCTCGGCACTGCCGTAACCGAAACGAGTGACACCAGTTTTGAGATAAAGCGAAGAATAATACTGGCAAACAGATGCTACTTTGGGTTAAGTAAGCAGTTTAGCAACAAGGCCACCTCTCGACAGACGAATATTACACTATACTAAACACTGATACCACCGGTGTTGTTATATGGTTCTGAGGCATAGGTACTTGTGAAAGCAGACGAGGCAGTGCTTGGAGTATTTGAGGGAAAGATTATTCGTGGAATACATTGGATTAAATAAGAAGTTTATAAACAAGGCCACCTCTCGACAGACGATGATTACACTATACAAAACACTGATACTACCCATGTTGTTATACGGGTCCGATGCATGGGTGCTTGGGAAACATGGGTAAAGCATACGAGGAAGTGCTTGGAGTGTTTGAGAGAAAGATTCTTCGTAAAATATATGGACCAGTTGGCGTTAAAGGAGAATATAGGCGTTCTATGATCCACGAACTGTATGACGACGATATCATAGTTACACGTATCAAAATACAATGACTGCGTTGGCTAGGTCATGTTGTCAGAGTGGATGAAGAAGCTACAGCTAAGAAGTCTTCTAAAAGCAAACACGGTGGTACACGCAAATCGGGACGACCAAAAGCCCGATAGAAAGAACAAGTGGCGGGAGATACCTTGAAACTTGGTGTCAGATATTATAAAATGAGCGCTGGAGATCGAGGCGCTTGGAACGCTATTCTAAATTCTGCTAATGGAACAAATGTTCTGTCAAAGCCATTTAAAGTTATATAATTCCTTAGCCACCGTAGCGTAGATGTTAGCATGTCCATCTATGACGCTGAACGCATGGGTTTGAATCTTGGCGAAACGATTAGAAAAAAATTTCAGCGGTGGCTTTCTCCTCCCAATGCTGGCAAAATTTATAAGGTACTATACCATGTAAAACTTCTCTCCAAAGAGGTGTCGCACTGTGGCACGCCGTTCAGACTCGGCTATAGAAAGGAGGCCCCTTATCATTGAGCTTAAACTTGAATCGGACTGCACTCATTGATATGTGAGAAGTTTGCCCCTGTTCCTTAGTAGAATGTTCATGAGCAAAATTTGCATTTGCAATTCCTTAGCCATCAATCAAACTGCCATAAACCTATCATTTAGATTTTTTTTTGTTTTTTCTTGTAAACCCTCAGATTTTCTTTATATATTTCCCATCATGTCTTGCTATCACTAACCCTGCATTATATGCCCGTGTTGCATCTTTTCTAAGCACCTTGAGTTCACTGTACCACCACCTTTTATCGTTCTTCTTCTTCTGTGTCATAGGTAAACAGGATGATGTTATCCGTTCCTCCAAGTCCTGTACATCGTAGTCAATACCATCTACACTATGGATCTCAATGGGATCATGATAAAGCGTTTTATCAATCAAAGGCTTAAAATTTCCTATCTTGTTCTCTTGCAAAAGCAAATGCAAATTTTGCCCATGGACATTCCACTAAGGAATAGGGGCAAACTTCTCACATATCAATGAGTGCAGTCCGATTCAAGTTTTAAGCTCAATGATAAGGGCCTCCTTTTTATAGCCGAGTCCGAACGGCATGCCGCAGTGCGACACCTCTTTCGAGAGAAGTTTTATATGGCATAGTACCTCACAAATGTTGCCAGCATTAGGAGGGGAAAACCACCGTTGAAAATTTTTTTTGAAGCTTTCGCCAGGCGTTCAGCGTCATAGGCGGACATGCTAACCTCTGCGCTGCGGTGGCCTCTTGTTCTCTTGGGATTTCTAAATTTAGGGTTCCTCTGGAGTTCCACTCCGTTTAGGGGGTGGGACAGTAAACAAGACGCCGGTTGTTATGGTTTCAAAGATTCCTATTCTTCGAAAGTTAGTGCGTATACGTACTAATAATTTTTTTGGAATTCTAATAAGTCCCTAACCCCCCGCCCTCCACCAAAATGAAATCCTGGCAACGTCCCTGGTAAGAGGGAAAGGAAATTTCTCAAAACTTTGTTTTTAAATTTGAAAATTTGCCTATGATAATTCCATTAAAGATCAGGGGCAAATTCTCACATATCAATGAGTGCTGTCTGATTCGAATTTCAATCATAAGACGACTCCTTTTTATAGCCAAGTCTGAAAGGCGTGCCACAGTGCGACACCTCTTTGGGGAGGAATTTTTACATGTCATGATATCTCACAAATGTTGCCAGCATTAGGAGGGGATAAACACGGCTGTAAAAAAAAAAACAAGTAAAAGCGTGCTAAGTTCGGCCGGGCCGAATCTTATATACCCTCCACCACGGATCATATTTGTCGAGTTCTTTTCACGGCATTTCTTCCTAGGCAAAAAAAAAAGGATAAAAGAAAAGATTTGCTCTGCCATTAGAGCGATATCAAGATATGGTCCGGGTTGGACCACAATTAAATTATATGTTGGAGACCTGTGTAAAATGTCAGCCAATACGAATAAGAATTGCGCCCTTTGGGGGCTCAAAAAGTAAAATAGAGAGATCGATTTATATGGGAGCTGTATCAGGCTATAGACCGATTCATACCATAATAAACACGTATGTTGATGGTTATAAGAGAATCCATCGTACAAAATGTCAGGCAAATCGGATAATAATTGTGCGCTCTAAAGGCTCAAGATGTCAAGACCCCAGATCGGTTTATATGACAGCTATATGAGGATATGCATCGATTTCACCCGTACTTGGCACAGTTGTTGGAAATCATAACAAAACTCCTTATGCAAATTTTCGGCCAAATCGGATAAGAATTGCGTCCTTTAGTGGCTCAAGAAGTCCAGATTCAAGATCGGTTTATATGGCAGCTATATAAGGTTATGAACCGATTTGAACCATACTTGACACATTTATTGGAAGTCATGACGAAACACATCGTGCAAAATTTCATTCCAATCGGATAAGAATTGCGCCCTCTAGAGGCCAGAAGTTTGTCCCAGTTCGTTAATGGAATGACCATATTCCAATTTGCAGATATTTCTATCCACTAACCACTGTGTATCAGTTCTAGACCCATCTTCATCCATCCCCATTGCTATTCACAAAATATGCTCAATATTCAACAAAAGCTCTTGTTGTTGCTAAATCTTTTTCTTGTCGCTGGTCGTTTTCATTTCAACTACTTAACGATAATGTTTTCTGCGACACAAGCAATCGTCAACTGCAATAGCAAGACCATCAACAATATGGGTAAGCGCAACCAAGCACAGTAAAAAGAACCACAAGTACAACAACAACAATCGCACTTTATAGAACTTTTGTATGCAACTAGTGCAACATTTTGTTAAGTACACTTTTGCTACTTTAAGCCGTTTTGTTACCAGTCCTCGGATCACTTGACTGATCACTTTTTTCAAGAAAATTGAAAAAAACATCGTGCATTTGAGTCGGCAACATGTGCGCGCACTGCGCATGTTTGCCCGGTTATTTTGGATTCTGTTTGTGCAGTACACAAGTGTGTGTGTGTGTGTGTTTGTGAGCCTGTGATTGTTGCTGCAGCATTTGAACATAGAACAGGGCATCAAAAAAACAATTTTTGTATGTTTTACTTATTTATTGTGTTGTGGGTTATATTGATTGCTGTATTGTGGCACGATGTTGCATATTCCTCAACAACGAGGTTGTGGCAGAAAGTTTTTGAAATGTGCAGTGAGGCTGTCCTGAAGAAGGAATGACAAAACGTGAAGGTATTCGGATTTATTACAAGTATTATGTGCCATTTCCAATCATTTCTGGAAAAACTTGCCAAATATCGATTTCGGAGTTTTGAAAATATCATCAAATATAGACGAATAATCGATCAGAGGAGTAAAACATACGATCTGACACATCACGGATATCAAAAATGCTAAACGAAAGAGATAACAACGGCATTGTCAACACGACTGACCCAATTGCTTGAAGAAAACACTTCGTGTCCCAATAGTATAGCAGCGAATGGTAGCCATTGCCCTGTCCACGGTAAATGCCGCAAAATACGTACATGGTACCAAAAGCTTACCCCCCCAAGAGAGCCATGTAGGGGTGTCAAAGTGCAACTGAAGCCACCAATGTAGCATAACCTGCAGTCAATAATGACTCACCAGGTGTAGCAGAGGTTTCAGAAGAAAAGGGCAGAGGAGAAATGACTTATCCGCAGAAAGAAACGAAAAATGAAAAGACAAAAGTGTGAGCTAATAGAGGTGCTTGGGAGTCAGAATGAAGTCCAGATTTTCGACCAAAAAATTACACATCAAACGGATGGCTTTGGCGCCTGTGATAGAAACAGAGAGGGAAACCTGGTAACAGATACTGACAGTGCACCAACGATAATGAAATACATTCAGCTGCTGGTGGTGGCGAGAATACCTTCAAACCGAGCTCTCATAGCAGTGTAGAGAGTATACTACCTAATCAGGATGTAGCATACGCAGCAGTAGCAAGGCAGCTGGTGCCGATGGGTAATCATTTCAGTATTTAGAGCGCACAACAAGGCATGGAGCAGATTAATATATGCACCCTCTTTTCAACCTAACCTAACCTATGGCTGTGCAGTAATGCTTACTGCCTTATTCCATCATTAACAATGTGATGTCGGTTGCTTAGAGGATGCGTGGAAGACTACCAAACATTAGATGATGGGTTCAAATCTCCTGGTTGCCTACTGACAAAATTTACAAAATTATTTAAATAGAGTGAGTGACGGAGAAAAAAAAAACGACAGCAAACAGAAAAAAATAAAAAAACAAGTAAAATGGCGTTAAATTCGGCAGGACCGAACTTTGGATACCCACCACCTCGGGTATATATGTAAACCACCTTTCATCAAAATCCGTTGAAAATTGCTTACCTTATGGCCCATAGCAGTTATATTGAAATATGTTCCGATTTGGAACAAATACTAATGAGTACAAGTCATTGTTCAATTGTGTATATACCTACTAAGTATATCTAAAAAAAAACTATCTGAACCAAATGCGACACGGATGTCGCAAAGCCTTATATAAGTCGTTGTGTCAAATTTTAGTGAAATCGGATTATTAATGCGCCTTTTATAGGCTCAAACCCTTAAATCGAGAGAACGGTCTTAATGGCAGCTATATTCAAATCTGGGCCGATCTGAGCCAAATTGAAGAAGGACGTCGAAGAGCCTAACACAACTCACTGTCTCAAATTTCGACGATATCGGACAATAAATGCGCCAAAAGCCTAAAACCGAGAGATCGGTCTATATGGCAGCTATATCCAAATCTGAACCGATCAGGGCCAAATTGAAGAAAAACGTCGAAGGGTCTAAGCGAACTCACTGTCTCAAATTTCGATGATATCGGACAATAAATGCGCCTTTTATGGCTCCAAAACTTAAAACCGAGAGATCGGTCTATATGGCAGCTATATCCAAATATAAACCGATCAGGACCAAATTGAAGGAAGACGTCGACAGGTCTAAGAGAACTCACTGTCTCAAATTTCAGCGATAGCGGACAATAAATGCGCCTTTTATGGCCCCAAAACCTCAAATCGAGAGATCGGTCTATATGGCAGCTATATCCATATCTTGAACGATCTAGGCCAAATTAAAGAGGGACGTCGAAGAGCGTTACACAACGCACTGTCCCAAATTTCGACGATATCGGACAATAAATGCGCCTTTTATGACCCCAAAAACCTAAAACCGAGAGATCGGTCTATATGGCAGCTATATCCAAATCTGAACCGATCAGGGCCAAATTGAAGAAAGACGTCGAAGGGTCTACGCGAACTCACTGTCTCAAATTTCAGCGATAGCGGACAATAAATGCGCCTTTTATGGCCCCAAAACCTCAAATCGAGAGATCGGTCTATATGACAGCTATATTCAAATCTGGACGGATCTGGGCCAAATTGAAGAAGGACGTCGAAGAGCGTTACACAACTCACTGTCTCAAATTTTGACGATATCGGACAATAAATGCGCCTTTTATGGCCCCAAAACCTAGAACCGAGAGATCTGTCTATATGCCATCTATATCCAAATCTGAACCGATTTGTGCCATATTGCAGAAAGACGTCGAAGGGTCCAAGAGAATTCACTGTCTCAAATTTCAGCGATATCGGACAATAAATGCGCCTTTTATGGCCCCAAAACCTAAAACCGAGAGATCGGTTTTAGGTTTTGGGCAGCTATATCCAAATCTGGACCATTTGGAGCCAAATTAACGAAGGATGTCGAAAGGCCTAACTCAACTTTCTACCTCAAATTTCAGCAAAATCGGGTAATAAATGCGGCTTTTATGGGCCTAAGTCCTTAAATCGGAGGATTGGTCTATATGACAGCTATATCCAAATCTGGACCGATTTGGGACAAAGTGAAGAAAGATGTCAAAGGGCCTAACACAACTCACTGTCCCAAATTTCAGCGAAATCGAATAGTAAATGTGGGTTTTATGGGCCTAAGACCCTAAATCGTAGGATCGGTCTAATGCAGCTATATCCAAATCTGAAACGATTTGGGCCAAATTAACGAAGGATGTCGAAGGGTCTAACACAACGCACTGTCCCAAATTTCGGCAAAATCGAATAATAAATGTGGCTTTTATGGGCCTAAGACTCTAAATCGGACGATCGGTCTATATTGGGGCTATATCAAGATATAGTCCGATATAGCCCATCTTCGAACTTAATCTGCTTATGGGCAAAAAAAGAATCTGTCCAAAGTTTCAGCTCAATATCTCTATTTTTGAAGACTGTAGCGTGATTTCAACAGACAGACGGACGGATATGTCTAAATCGTCTTAGATTTTTACGCTGATCAAAAATATATATACTTTATAGGATCGGAAATGGATATTTCGATGTGTTGGAAACGGAATGACAAAATTTGTATACCCCCATCCTATGGTGGTGGGTATAGAAATTAGTCCAAAAAAATCAAATACGAAACTTTTTTGTTGGAATTAGCAGAAGTACTAGTTCCATGGTCAACTGGTTACTCCAATGACAAACCCATTTTAAATTCACCAGTTGTTTAAACTGAAAGTAAACAAAAGTGGAACTAGTACTGATTTCTTTGGAACTAATAAATAAGCAATTTGGGAACTAGTGGTCTCGACCACGAGGCTGTTGAATTCACAGTTGTTATCAATGTAGGTAGTCAGAAGTATAACTAGTTACGATTACTTTGGAACTAGTGAACAAATCGGTTTGGAACTAGTGGCATGTACTACTGGGTTGCGGTTAGTGTTAGTGTTGGTCAACTATGCATTTAGCGGGAAGAGCGTTTTATTTGTCGGTAAGCTAGCGAATCCGCAAGATTTGTAAATAAAACAAACAAACCAAAGGGGATTTGGTAAGCATGTCCGCCAATGACGCTGAACGCCTGAGTTCGAATCCAGGCTAGAATGTTAGGAAAAATTTTAGCGGAGGTTTTCCCGTCCTAATGCAGGCAGTATTTGTGAAGTACTGTGCCATGCATGCAAGCCATGTAAAAACTTCTTCCGAAAAAGTTGTCGGTCCTCAGATCTTTGTATAATCTGAACGGCACGGGCAATCCGTTGAGGGAGAAAACATTCATTTATACTATCTTGACTTAATCTTCCAAAGCCTAAGCATCTGGTCTTGTCATTTTTACTACATATTTATTGTTGTGCAGTTTTCTGTCAAAAACTTCTTGTCGGAACCTCGTCCTAGCATAAATTGAAAACAGGCATACAAGTTGCTAACACAGTGTACATGCAGTGTGCGTTCACTTGAAGTATTTTTCTCCGTTTTATTGTTTTCAATGCTGCAACTGTGACTGCGATTTCGTATTGGAATAGGAATAGGAATATTCGTATTTATTATTTTTCCACACTATTGTCATGCGCAGTATTTTCATGACACGTATCCCAACATCCAGCAGAGAAGACGACAACGAAGACTACATCCATGCGCAGACGCTTTTGCACGGCGAAGGTGAGCGGCAAACAAATGTATCGTCGTAAAGTAAAGGCCTTTGCCAATGACATATGGATGGATGATGCTCGAGTTCTCAAGGTACGACCAAGACAATTGTTGAACATATTTTGAATTATACCAACCGTAGTAGTGCTGCACTCCAAATGCCCAATGCACTTGGAGTACATCTATGGCCCGGCAGCAGCATAGAGTCTTCGTCTATGATGCCAGCAGGTACGAGTATGTCTACCGCAAGTTGTCGGTATGACTTCTGCTCACTCTCTTGGTGAAATAGTATCACATGGCAATGTTTTGGCGATGTATGGGGGGAAGACGGACTTTGGATTCGGGTGTATTTGGTAAATGTCCATTGTTTCGCGCCTAGGCTCCACTAAAGCAGGAGATATGCAGCGGCGACGTCGGCGGAAACTTAGACGTTCAAAGTTTAAGCAATGCAACTTTTGCAAACGGAAGATGGCAATTATTTTTTTTGAGAGTGTGTGCGAGACTCGTTATTCATTTTTCCCTCTAATCAGACAGCCAGGCAAAATAAAATGTGTGTGAAAATTTTTTATTTTGGGTTTTGTCCCAATGGTTTTTTGGTTGGGGGTTCGTTTTTTCATTTTTTGTTGTTGAGAAAATGTCTCGTAGTACGCCGTGTAACTATGCGCTAGGGAAAATATTTCAAATCATCGTAGTAAGAGTTGAAGGCAGCTCATAAGAAGGTGCCAAATAGTCTAATGATGGGTATTGCATAGAATATTTCATTGATAAAATGATGAAGATGATTAAAAAATCATCTATTAGTCTAATGATAGGCAAAAAAGGCGGGAACAAAAGTTTCGCAGGATTAATATAATTGGGTAATCATTTTACATGAACCCCACAATGTTGTATTTCGCAACCTTAGTAAAAAAGTTAATAATTCAGGAGAAATTTGAAACTTTCATTGCCTTGAACAGAAGTTTTGCACATTGTGTCTGTCACGACAGGTCACTGCCGGATTGATGCTGATCAGACATGCTGGTATGATCAGTAACGATTTTTTGCAGAAGCTCTGGGGACTGAAGAACGTCTGCTATGTGTCTATCCTGGACTAGGAAGAAAACAATTCCACTCTACGTCCTCATTTCTTCAAGGACTGAACATTTGCCTGTAGTGAACGAGGCTGTGTAACATAGCTTTTTTGATGATTTGTCGTTCGATTCCGTTGATCATAAAATATTCAAAAACAAGTAAGAGCGTGATAAGTTCGTCCGGGCCGAATCTTATATACCCTCCACCATTAGTCGCATTTGTCGAGTTCTATGCGCGGTATCTCTTTTTAGGCAAACAAAGAATATTGAATAAGAACTGTTATGCTATGGGAGCTATTTCAAGTTATAGTCCGATTCGGACCATAAATGAATGCTGAACATTGTAGAAGTCATTGTGGAATATTTCAGTTCATTCAGTAAGATAAGATAAGCGCCTTGTAGCGGCTCAAGAAGCAAAATCGGGAGATCGGTTTATATGGGAGCTGTAACAAGCTATTGATAGATTCCGACCATATTAGACACGTATGTTGAAAGTCATGAGAGAAGCCGTTGTAGAAAATTTCTGCCAAATCGGATGAGAATTGCGCCCTCTAGAGGCTCAAGAAGTCAAGACCCCAGATCGGTTTATATGGCAGCTATATCAGGTTATGCAAGGATTTAGATCATACTTAGCACAGTTATTGGAAGTCATAACAAAAAATCTCATGCAAAATTTCAGCCAAATCGGATGAGAATTGCGCGCTCTATTGGCTCAAGAAGTCAAGACCCAAGATCGGTTTATATGCCAGCTATATCAAAACATGGACCGATTTGCACCATACTTGGCGCAGTTGTTGGAAGTGATACCAAAGCACTTCATGCGAAGTTTTAGCCAAGGATTTAGATCATACTTAGCACAGTTATTGGAAGTCATAACAAAAAATCTCATGCAAAATTTCAGCCAAATCGGATGAGAATTGCGCGCTCTATTGGCTCAAGAAGTCAAGACCCAAGATCGGTTTATATGCCAGCTATATCAAAACATGGACCGATTTGCACCATACTTGGCGCAGTTGTTGGAAGTGATACCAAAGCACTTCATGCGAAGTTTTAGCCAAATCGGACTAGAATTGCGCCCTCTAGAGGATCAAGAAGTCAAGACCCAAGATCGGTTTATATGGCGGTATAACAAAACGTGGGCCCATACTTGGCGCAGTTGTTGGAAGTGATACCAAAACACCACGTGCAAAATTTCAGTCAAATAGGACGAGAATTGCGCCCTTTAAAGGCTCAGACAGACAGACGGACGTCTCTCCGTCCACGCACGCAAATTTTCGATGGAGTTCAGGTCGGTTGGGGTTGTAAATGGGCTATATCGGTCCATGTTTTGACATAGCTACGATATAAACCGATCGTGGGTCTTGACTTCTTGAGCCTCTAGAGGGCGCAATTCGTATCCGATTGGAACGAACTTTGCACGACGTATTTTGTTATGGTATTCAACAACTGTGCCAAGTATGGTTCAAATCGGTTCATAACCTGATATAGCTGCCATATAAACCGATCTTGGTTCTTGACTTCTTTAGCCTGTAGAGGGCGCAATTGTTATCCGATTTGCCTGAAATTTTGTACAACGGATCCTCTCATGACCACCAACAAATGTGTTTATTATGGACTTAATCCCATGTAAATCGATCTCTCTATTTTTCTCTTTGGTCTTTTACATAATTTGCGGCAGTGTAAATACCTGATCAATGTTGGAATTATCATTTCTAAAAGCGCATAAGCCCTAATTATCTCGTTGACTTTATATTTAACTCTCTTATACGAAATCGGTTAAAAATTAACCTTTTATGGGTCCATGACATCAATATATTCCACACCATAATCATTGAGGGGCCTCACACAAATAGTAATAAATGCGCTTTTTCTTGCCTCAAAGTCCGATATAGACCATACTCGGTAGGGTTTCAAGGGCCTTAACCTAATTCGCACAATATAGACGCGCATTTTATGGGTACAAAACCTTATCGGAGGATGGGGTCTATATCAAGATATTGTCCGATATAGCCGATATTCAAACTAAGCCTGCATATGAACAAAGAAGAATGCCTGCAAAGTTTAAGCACATTACCTTCATTTCTGGATTTCAACAGACGGACGGACGTTGGACCCAATTTTCGATGACTCGCCCACCCATTTCAACCGAAACGACAGCTTTTTGCCGTTTAATGTTGGCGTCATCGGCTAGTTGTTATAGACCAATGAATTCACGTAGCCCCAATGAAGATAGTCGAGAGGCGTCAAATCGCACAAACGAGGCGGCCAATCGACTGGACCATTTCCTAAGATAGCACGATCATTAAACATATTCTTCAATAAATCGATTGTAATGTGTGCTTTGTGTCTTGTGGCACCGTCCTGTTGAAACCACATGTCCTCCAAAACCACATCTTCCAATTTAGGCCAAAAAAAAAAAAAAAAAAAAATAAACCCAGGAAAATGACGTCATGTTCTTCTTAACATTCGCCGTAGTGCTAAAGCCATACTCCAACATACCTTGGCAGAATACCCCTTGCCATAGTGATTACATTAATAAGTCCAACCTACCAAGAATCTGATACAGAACAGGGTTCATAGATTCAGTTGCACAATCCGCGTTCAGCAGAGATCCATTCCTCGCTAGCTCGTCGTTCGTCACTACTTATGGTTACTGATGGCCCGGGATATAGCAGAGCCTTCGATTTTGTCACATGATTCCAAGGAACTTTTTGCAGTTTCTATCGAGCATCAAACTCACATGACCCGACGCCTTCAGTGCCACCATACTGTCCAAGTTTATTGTGAAAATTCTAATGGATTGTGGTTCCCATATCGAAATTATCTCCAGTGCCTTTCCGATCGTGCAGACCCCCGCCTGAAAAACACTACAACGATCTAAGAGTATTGGGAGCAATACACGTGCAAATGCAAATTTTGCCCACGAACATTCCACTTAAGAACAGGGGGTAAAAACCTCTAACATATCAATAAGTGTTGGCCGATTCAAGTTTAAGCTCAATGATAAGGGACCTCCTTTTTATAGCAGATTCCGAAAAACGTGCCACAGTGTGGCATCTCTTTGGGGAGAAATTTTTACATGGCAAAGTACATCACAAAGGTTGCCAGCATTAGAAAATTTTTTCTGATGTTGTGATGTACAGTTCAATTCTGGATGTTGTGTATGGACGATCTCCGACTACCTGGCACCGGTACCGACTGCGATAAGTGCTTTCAGGATTCGTTTTCCTGGGAGGGATGAATGGAGGGCGATTGTTGTGCTTGAGGAGAATGAGACCTCGATTTTCACTGATGACTCCAAGACGGAGTCAGGGACTGGATTGGGGGTCTACTCCGACGCACTTAATACCGGCATGTGTCTTAGACTGCCGGACGAGTGTACTAGGTTTGTGCCATTTCAGTGGCCGCAAGAGAAATACCTCCCTCAAAACTCAGAATTTATTTGGACAGTATGGCAGCACTCAAAGCCTTGGGTTCGAGGACAGTGAAGTCGAGGTGTGTTGATATTTGTCAACGGGACGAGATGGTTCCGACGGGAGACGCAATAAGCTCAGGTGTAGGCACATCCATGCTTGCATGGGGATGGGCGTTTTCCACCCCCGCACTGGTTCTCTATTCCTCCTGTTTCTTTTTATTTGTTTATCCCTCTGGACAAGGTCCAAAATTTCACATCTTTTTTCTATTCTCTTTTCTCTAGGGTATCACAATGTGCCTAAACTGGGCTTCGAGTGAACTAACCTATGGTGGGCTACCCATTGAACTCAACCTAACCTAAGCACGCCGCATCGCTTGCCATCAACAGAATTGAAGCAAAAAGTATGAGTAACTTCAGGCTCTCGACTCCCTCAGTATAAGGACAATTTTCGTTGTCGAACACTTGAGATCAAGAAGACAAATCATAAGATCGAACATAGCATTCACCATCTGTTTTCTTCTTCTCAGTTCCTTGTCAAGAATCATATCCAAGTACTTGCCCTCCGAAGAAAGCGGCAACTCTACGCAATCCAGCACAGGTTTCCAAAAATTCCATTAATTTAACTTATGATCCTTTTCTCAAGGTTCCTTCTCCAGATCAGCTTCTGATCAAGAATCACGCCCAGTTATTTATTCTTCGGATAATGTGGCAACTCTACTGCGGAAAACGACCGTTTTTCATTTCCAAAGTAGAACCTTAGTCTTTTAGTCTTTGCCAAGGCCACTGGCCCTCGCCTAATTGTGCTTAGACCGTAATACCAGAAAGAAGGAAACCACCCATTATGATGACGGTGTTAGCTCCGTAGGCAGCGACTTTCGCTTCTTTCTCCTCGAAGGACATGAGAATTCCGTTAAGAAACAAAAGTCACAGAAAGGGCCATCAAAATGCATCCATTTGGTTGCCATACATCGAACATTAAGGCATAACATTATGGCACACAGCGCCTCTCTAAATGTGTTTGTCATTTTACTCCAGACATAAACGCTGCCGCGTTACCCAGTGCCTTCTCGAGCATCCTGCGAAGGAAATAACTGCCCAGAGCCCCGAACCTGGAGACGGCAAACCTCTACTGTACACATCTTGTGCACAGTTTCCGGCCTAAGCCTGACTTTTTCCTGTTTCCACAGGAGTAGACCGTATTAATTCCCCTTTTCACCCTTTCCTCGAAGTTACCTCTCTAGTCCATTTTCTGGTCAAAAATCTCGGCGGGGTACTTACCCTTCGGAAAGTACCCTACCAGGATAGGTATCTTGAAAACGCGTAGCTACCGTATCCTGGTGAAAAATTAAGGCTCAGTATCTTAGCTCAGTGTTTCTGAACTCTATGGCAAGGCCATCGGTTCTCGCCTATCCAGACAGCTTCCTATGCAAATTGCAAATTTTGCCCATGAATATTCCACTAAGGAACAGGTGCAAACTTCCTATAGGTGGTCTGTAATAATAGAGAGAATAAGGCCACCCGACCTTAATCTTTTCTTCTCGAACGGCCTGAGAATCCCATTTATAATACTGTGGAACAATTTTGGGATAATGGCCTGAGCCGTGGGGAAGTCCACTTTTGGGTGATGGTCCAGATATTTTACGATATATTGGAGTTATGTCCGAAATGGGCAGATCAATATGTGCGAAATTTAAACCAACCAGAATCCATGGTGGTGGGTTTCCAAAATTCGACGAGGTTGAACCCAGGTCTTTTTATCTGTTGTTTTTATACCCTCCACCATAAGATGGGGGGTATACTAATTTCGTCATTCTGTTTGAAACTACTCGAAATATTCGTCTGAGACCCCATAAAGTATATATATTCTTGATCGTCGCGACATTTTATATCGATCTAGCCATGTCCGTCCGTCCGTCCGTCTGTCTGTCGAAAGCACGCTAACTTGCGAAGGAGTTAAGCTAGCCGCTTGAAATTTTGCACAAATACTTCTTATTAGTGTAGGTCGGTTGGTATTGTAAATGGGCCATATCGGTCCATGTTTTGATATAGCTGCCATATAAACCGATCTTGGATCTTGACTTCTTGAGCTTCTAAAGTGCGCAATTCTTATCCGATTGAAATGAAATTTTGCACGACGTGTTTTGTTATGATATCCAACAACTTTGACAAGTATGGTTCAAATCGGTCCATGTTTTGATTTAGCTGCCATATAAACCGATCTTGGATCATGACTTCTTGAGCTTCTAAAGTGCGCAATTCTTATCCGATTGAAATGAAATTTTGCACGACGTGTTTTGTTATGATATCCAACAACTGTGCCAAGTATGGTTCAAATCGGTCCATAACCTGATATAGCTGCCATATAAACCGATCTTGGGTCTTGACTTCTTGAGCCTCTAGAGTGCGCAATTCTTATCCGATTGGCATGAAATTTTGCACGATGTGTTTCGTTATGATATCTAATAACTGTGTCAAGTATGGTTCAAATCGGTCTATAACCTGATATAGCTGCCATATAAACCGATATTGGGTCTTGATTTCTTGAGCCTCTAAAGTGCGCAATTTTTATCCTATTGGAATGAAATTTTGCACGACGTGTTTTGTTATCATATCCAACAACTGTGCTAAATGTGGTTCAAATCGGTTCATAACCTGATATAGCTGTCATATAAACAGATCTGGGGACTTGACTTCTTGAGCCTCTAGAGTGCGCAATTCTTACCCGATTTGTATGAAATTTTGCACGACGTGTTTTGTTATGATATCCAACAACTGTGCTAAATGTGGTTCAAATCGGTTCATAACCTGATATAGCTGTCATATAAACAGATCTGGGGACTTGACTTCTTGAGCTTCTAGAGTGCGCAATTCCTATCCAATTTGGCTGAAAATTTTCATGAAGTATTTTATTCTTACTTTCAACAATTGTGTCAAATAGGGTTCAAATCGGTTTATAACCTGATATAGCTGTCATATAAACCGATCTGGGATCTTAACTTCTTGAGCCTGTAGAGGTCGCAATTATTATCCGATATGCCTGAAATTTTGTGCTACGGATCCTCTTATGACCATCAACATACGTGTTTATTATGATCTGAATCGGTCTATAGCCCGATACAGCTCCCATATAAATCGATCTCCCTTTTTAACTTCTTGAGCCCCCAAAGGGCGAAATTCTTATTCGAATTGGCTGATATTTTACACAGGTCTCCAACATGTAATAATATAATAATAGCAGAGCAAATTTTTTCTTATATCCTTTTTTCCCTAAGAAGAGATGGCGTGAGAAGAACTCGGCAAATGCGATCCATGGTGGAGGGTATGTAAGATTCGGCCCGGCCGAGCTTAGCACGCTTTTACTTGTTACCTTCACAGTTACCCAAACAACACATATCACATACATATTTAAATTTGCGGCCAGGTATTTAGCCCCAACCCAAATAGGCATACAGACCGATCAGTACAATATGGGGCTTAAATGAAAGGTTGTTGAGGACATGGCAAGAACCTGAAGTCCTTGAATAGGGAGTGTATTGCTTTCCTCCCTTTCGGAATTAAAATCGCCATAATCTAGTCGACACGAAGTCCTTGTAACGCAGCTCCTTACAAAGCCATCGGTTTGATGTTTGATTTTAAACCCTTTAACAACTTCTATCTTCTTGTTGAGGGATAGATGCTTCCGCTCTCTCCTTTTCTCCTGATAACACCCCTACGCTTGGCACCTTACCACTGACAGCAGGTTGCCACTGACAGCATTATAGACTTCAGTAGAATTTCGACATTTTTGGTTGTACCATGGGTTCCTTGAGAAAAGCCTTTGGTAATCATGAACGGATTTTGAGCCAATTTTCTTAGAGTTTGAAAATGCGAAGAAAATCAGGACAAGGAGTGTTTTTGTCAAGCAAGGGGTCGGTCATTTAAGTGGAGTATGCCTCTACCATGTTGGTAGACGGATGCAAACCTGTGCTGCAACAAGCCAATGATCCAAATCGATGGTCCCTTTAATTAGATATTATTCTCGATTTCCCAATAAAACTTCTTGAGTTCATAAATGACGGTTTTTTATACCAGTGGTTAATGAGCTTAATAAGACCTCTCTACATCCCTGTGGAATGTAGCCATAAAAAGACTCAAATTTCAAACTTTTCCAATCAATAGCAAAGAATAAAAGGCCACTCATATACCTTTATTCCCTTGGCTTTTGGATCCCTTCCAGTTGATTTCTATTCCCTTCGAAAAGTCACGACTTGGCGATTACAAAGCATTTTTGGATGCTTCAACAGGTTGTTAGTTGCACTCTCATGCCAATTTTAATCAATCAATACTCTTTCAAAAAGGTTTTCACATTTTCCGATGATTTTTCGCATGTTTTCCGGGCTCTGCTTCGTTGTTGTTATTTAACTTTTTGTTGTCATGTCACTGCGCAAGCGTGTAAGAGGCCATGCCAGTCGGTTTGGCAAAGGGGGTTGGCCAATGCAATGGCAATGGCAGGCATATCAATCACAAAGGCGGAATGAAACGGATCGCAGTCAAATCCAACAAATCGTCAAATTTCAAATTGATTTGACATTTTATTGCAAAATATAACAGAAAACGTTTATTCGGCTTGAGTGACTCGATGGCTAATCTAAGACACATGGGGTGGCTTAAATAAATGAATGGAAACTTTTTTTAAGCTCTCATACGACATACGGTTACCCAAAAAAATTTATGCCAACCAAAGCTGTCATCGGAGGATGAGGCTGATGGTCATGGTGATAGTTATGGTGACGACAACATACATGGACCACGGCTAGATTATGCTCATGATTGCTGACTGATCGCAAAGACAATGGAGATAATCGCTGTGGTGGCGGTAGTGTTGGCTGGCTGTAAGTCAATGATAGCTCTCCACTATCTTGTTGCTTGGGTGATGATGTCGTTATGGGCTGCTGATGACGATGACGACAACGATTTGTGGGTAATGATGAACCACCGCCGGATAATGCCATTATTTTTGCTTGGTTCCCTTTGTAATTAGCCCAAGTTTGGCGTTTAAGCCGCAGCAGCACGAAACGATTTTGTCTTCTTCTTTTTCGCCTGGCCTGCCTGCGTTTGCCACAGAAACGTCAAATATCCCCAAAATGATCAGTTTTCGCTTTTGTTTCGAAAACCTTAATACGGAAGCCATAAATTAATGATATATCTGTCTAAACGGTATTGTTGCTTTTTTGGAAGCATTCAACCGCTTTTTTTTCAACGCTCACCATTGTCCAAGCATTCAATCTGAAAAAAAAATTATCTATAACCTTTATGCCTCATAGGCTTAAGCTTTGCTGGATAGGCATACGTCTTAATGGATTTGAACAAAGCGCGTTCAAAATTTTACAAATTGATCCATTGAGGCCAAAATACAATACAAAACAGCTGTGGAAGAGCAAAAAAAAAAAGATTTGTTTTACTTCGGTTTTCACATAGTTGGTGATTTTTTTCTTAAGGGTAAATATTGTGAATCATATGTTTGGGTACTGGACAGAATTGATGAATGAATGCTGAAGGAGATGATGTTGCTGCTTTAACCAAAATACCCAGCAAACATTTTTACTGCAAGCCTAAAATATATTTTTTTAGAATTCTAAATGAAATGACCTTCGGATCCTTCCTCAACCAATAGTTATCCACAAACAAACAAACATTGAAGCAAATATTATTGGGTTGCCCTAAAAGTAATTGCGGATTTTTTAAAAGAAAGTAAATGCATTTTTAATAAAACTTAGAATGAACTTTAATCAAATATACTTTTTTTACACGTTTTTCCTAAAGCAAGCTAAAAGTAACAGATGATAACTGACAGAAGAAAGAATGTAATTATAGAGTCACAAGCTGTGAAAAAATTTGTCAACGCCGACTATATGAAAAATCCGCAATTACTTTTTGGGCAACCAATATACAGAATAACTTCGCAGTGGTCAACGGTCTACACCGGGAACTCACCCGAACCGATAGCTTCATTTGGGTTCCAACCTCATACAAAACCAACACATGAACTAATTCTATTACCAGCAGTTGACTGATTAGATAGACAACATTATCCAATCCAGCTTTTCGAAACGAAAAAAGAGGACGTCGCTTTGACGATCGGTGACAAGCGTCTAATGCTCAAGCATAAGTTCCACATCAGAAATTACGAATCCATGATGAATACGACGCCGTGGAAAGAATTCCAAACCCTGCTTATCATCAGACAAAACTTTTACTTTAAGTGGCCATTACGGAACATATCCCACTAGCCGAAAGTAGAATTTCCAAGCGACTCGATCTTCTGCGCTCCTTCTCTTATCTCTGACGCCCAGTTTCGAGATGTCTTTAATTCACTTGTTCCTTCCATCGGAGTTTTGATTGTTGTTGTAGCCATATTTGCATGTGGAGGTGGTGATTTTCGTCAAGCTCTTATAGCGAGCAAGCTCGTTTCGATTTGTACGACCAATAGCCGCGGAAACTTTATGGCCATTGGTTATTTAAAGGTGCCAATAACTCGCCTTGTCGTATCGAGCATCATAGGGACTCAGCTTTTTAGCAAGAGCCGATGCCACTCGGCCTCTCCCTGAGACTCTCTACTCGATACCGCTGATTGTCCGCGATTGCAGTTGCAGCTACTTCGTATGAAGCATTCCACTATCCGCAACCTGTGGAAGCGCCCGGTAGCTCCCAGCTAAGCTTCTCGGAATAACGAAGAATTAGATTGGAGCTCAAAGTTCCAGCCTGTGTGATGCTCTAGTTATTCCATGCCGGCTCGGAGTTTTGGTCCTCTCCTTTAACTTATTCTATTATGGTCTCCTTCAAATGATTTCCCAGCTTGAGCTTCTTTCTTTATTCATAGCACACTTCTCTATAAATATAACAAAAAGTGGTCAACGATCGAGTTACGTACAGGCGACTGAGGGCAAATGGAAACTACCAGCTAAATTGCAGCGCTGGGAATACAAGTGACTCTCCTGGACCGAGGCAATCCCACAGGCCGGCTATTCACCGAGAGATGACAGGTGATTGAGGAGTGAATTTTTCGAGCTCTACCACAAGTTAGCATAATAGGAGAGGATGAAACCTTTACGAAATTTGATGAAGCCAATTGGTAGAAGATTGCCAAGGTCATTGGTTGCGATAAGGAGAAGGCAACAAACTTTCTCTGTATCTGAACAGCATCAGTGGCCTTGACTTCCTTTGGCCTTGCATGACAAAGGAACTGGCGCTGTAAACACACCTCACAACGTGGATACCCCTGTATGTTTTGATACCCCTCCTGTACTGGGGGTGAATGTATATTCCAACTTCTGAAAATGTTAAATAAACGTTTTCTGTCGGAGGATTGATTGGACTGTTGTGACGTAACGGATATATATTGGGTTGCCCAAAAAGTAATTGTGGATTTTTTAAAAGAAAGTAATAAAATGGCAAAGACTTTTGGATTAGAATCGGTTCAGAATGCTTAAAGCTCCTGAAGTTCTCCCAAAGAGCTTTCACGTTCGGCCTAACCCAAGTAAAATTGGTCAAGCAGGCCGATGACACCGATGCTGACCAAGGAGTTAGGCGGCATGTAGGCTACTACGTGTAAGGTAGTTCCGCGTCTCGTAAGCTCGCCCGCTTTGCAATTCTCTGGAATATCTCTGTGGCCCATCAACCAGAACAGATGAATTTGGAACAGTTCAGCCATCTCGTTGAGAGATCTGCGACAGTCGTGGGCGGCTTTTATATTTTCAGAAATACGTTCTCCAAGGATTTAATGGCTGCCTGGCTGTCTGAGAAGCACGTGGGAGTTAGGATAGAAAGAATGTGGCTTCTTAAAAAGGCGAAGAGTAAGAACACGATCGGTAGATGGAACAAAGTAGACAAGGAAAGCTGAGAGAAGTTCCTCAGATATATTCTGCGGAGGATCAGAGTTTACCAGTGAGGCATCTTGATTCTGCGAAGTGCACTCTAAAGAACCCAGCACGCCGAGCTCTCTGAGAAGGAAAGACGGTACCTACACCGAGAGCAACAAGAATGCGATGGAGCTACTGATGGGGACGCACTTTTCAGACAGCTATAAGTAGGTCAGCGATATAACGATATATATATAGCAATATCCAAGGGTTCGAACATATTTTCAGGGCAAGTCTAGCTTGGTCCTAAATGCTGAGGGCATGTGGCGAGCCTTTATCCCTAAAGCGGAAAAAATAAACCACGACAAATCAAATGATAATAGGCTTATCCATCTTTCATGGGTTTTGCTCAAAATACTGGAAGGAGACGCACTTTCCATGCACCCTGGAGGAGGTCAGCGATCAAGACACCGCAATACCCAAGGGCTCAAACGATGTCAGGATGGTCTTTAACCCCAAACCGGGAAAAATAAACCACAGTAAGTCAAAGGGTAATAGGTTCATCAGTCTGTTATGGTTTTTGCTCAAAACTCTAAGGGTGAGGTAGGGTCTGAAACCCAAAAACTGCAGTGAGTACAACATGCATTCCTCAATGAAAGATCGTGGAAGACGGCCGAAAATGAAATCACGATACAGTCATTAAAAATAGAGATATTGAGCTAAAACTTTGCACAGATTCTTTTTTTTTGTCGATAAGCAAGTTAAGTTCGAAGATGAGCTATATCGAACTATATCTTGATATAGCCCCCATATAGATCGGTCCACCGATTTAGGGTCATAGGCCCATAAAAGCCACTTTTATTATCCGATATTGCTGAAATTTGAGACATTGAGTTGCGTTACGCCCCTCGACATCCTTCTTCAATTTGGCCCAAATCGGTCCAGATTTGGATATGGCAGCCATATAGACCGATCTCTCGATTAAAGGTCGTGAGCCCATAAAAGGGGCATTTATTGCCCGATGCCGAACTTGGGACAGTAAGTTAAGTTAAGCTCCTCGGTATACTTCTGCAATGTGGCACAGATCGGTTCAGATTTGGATATAGCTGTCATATAGACCGATCTCTCGATTGAAGGTTTTGGAGCCATAAAAGGGGCATTTATTGCCCGATGTCGCCGAAATTTGGGACAGTAAGTTAAGTTAGGCTCCTCGATATACTTCTGCAATGTGGCATAGATCGGTTCAGATTTGGATAAAGCTGCCATATGGAGCGATTTCTCGATTTAAGATTTTGGGCCGTAAAAGTCGCATTTATTGTCCGATGTCGCCGAAATTTGGGGCAGTGAGTTGTGTTAGGCCCTTCGACATCTTTCTCCAATTTGGTCCAAATCGGTTCAGATTTGGATACAGCTTCCATATATAGACCGATATCTCGACTTAAAATCTTGGCCGCATAAAAGACGCATTTATAATCCGATTTCAGGAATAGACTACGAATATAGCAAAAACAAGTTAAAGCGTGCTAAGTTCGGCCGGGCCGAATCTTATATACCCTCCACCATGGATCGCATATGTCGAGTTCTTTTCCCGGCATCTCTTCTTAGGCAAAAAAGGATATAAGAAAAGAGTTGATCCGCTATTAAAACGATATCAAGATATGGTCCGGTTCGGACCACAATTAAATTATATGTTGGAGACCTGTGTAAAATTTCCGCCAACTCGTATAAGAATTGCGCCCATTGGGGCTCACGAAGTAAAATAGAGAGAACGATTTATATGGAATCTGTATCGGGCTATAGACCGATTCAGACCATAATAAACACGTTTGTTGATGGTCATGAGAGGATCCATCGTACAAAATTTCAGGCATATCGGATAATAATTGCGACCTCTACGGGTCAAGAAGTCAAGATCCCAGATCGGTTTATATGGCAGCTATATCAGGTTATGAACCGATTTGAACCTTATTTGACACAGTTGTTGAAAGTAAAAATAAAATACGTCATGCAAAATTTCAGCCAAATCGGATAGGAATTGAGCCCTCTAGAAGCTCAAGAAGTCAAATGCTCAGATGTGTTTATATCACAGCTATATCAGGTTATGGACCGATTTCAACCATACTTGGCACAGTTGTTGGATATCATAACGAAATACTTCGTGCAAAAATTCATTCAAATCGGATAAGAATTGTGCCCTCTAGAGGCTCAAGAAGTCAAGACCCAAGATCGGTTTATATGGCAGCTATATCAGGTTATGGACCGATTTGAACCATACTTGGCACAGTTGTTGGGTATCATAACAAAACACGTCGTGCGAAATTCCATTCCAATCGGATAAGAATTGCGCTCTCTAGAGGCTCAAGAAATCAAGACCCAAGATCGGTTTATATGGCAGCTATATCAGGTTATGAACCGATTTGAACCATACTTGGCACTGTTGTTGGATATAATAACAAAACACGTCGTGCTAAATTTCATTTCAAACGGATAAGAATTGCGCACTCTAGAGGCTCAAGAAGTCAAGACCCAAGATCGGTTTATATGGCAGCTATATCAGGTTATGGTCCGATTTGAACCACACTTAGCACAGTTGTTGGATAACAAAACACGTCTTGCAAAATTTCATTCTGATCGGATAAGAATTGCGCACGCTAGAGGCTCAAGAAGTCAAGACCCAAGGTCGGTTTATATGGCAGCTATATCAAAACATGGACCGATATGGCCCATTTACGATACCAACCGACCTACACTAATAAGAAGTATTTGTGCAAAATTTCAAGCGGCTAGCTTTACTCCTTCGGAAGTTAGCGTGCTTTCGACAGACAGACGGACGGACGGACGGACGGACAGACGGACGGACATGGCTAGATCGACATAAAATGTCACAACGATCAACAATATATATACTTTATGGGGTCTCAGACGAATATTTCGAGTAGTTACAAACAGAATGACGAAATTAGTATACCCCCCATCTTATGGTGGAGGGTATAAAAAGAACCCCGCGCAAATGGACTTATAGCCCACGACACGAAAATGTAGGGCTCAAATGAAGCAGGACTTATTTACCGACTATGTTGGGTGACCCGGTAGCCGAGTTGGTAGCGTGCTTGTATTACCAGTACAGGGGTCGTGGGTTCGATTCCCGCCAGAAGCCTTAGTCTGTCGCTATTGTGGTATCACAATGGACTTGAAATTGTCTAAGTGGGTGTGTAAGGGACTGCCTCTCTTACCTAACCTAACCTACCGACTATGGTAATATGGGGCTCATCTACAAAGTATTTGAGAGCATAGTACAAAATTTACATTAACTTTAAGGGCCAAGTGTCTGGGTGAATATCTCACTACCAAAATACACCCCAAACCGGACATATTTACCCATTACATTATATTAGTCCAAAGAAAAGTATAAGGTAGTTGAACAGACCTATGCGCTTTAACGACACGAATTCTCTCCACATTCGGGGCGTAATGTCCCCATCTTAAAACTCTACCAAAACAGGACTTTTATATCGGTCATTGCAGTATGGGGCTCCAATATAAGGTATGAGAGCTTTAAAGAGGGCGCTGCGGAGCGGGCCCGGTTAAATTTCTATTCAATGAAGAATTTTGAAAGAAATTTCTACACAACAGGAACAGTGGAATTAAGTTATGGTGGTTCCATAAATAGGTGACCGGAAAATAAAAAGGTAACTTAGTGAATGCAAAGAATTGTAATTGATAAAAAAGTTGTATTTCATATGGTTTAAAAGAAGGCGCAGCGGAGCTTGTCGGGTTCAGCTGGTAATCCCATAAATTACGGCCAGGAACCGTTAGAAAAGAAGCTCTCTGATGCTCTCTAGACCATAGCATAACGGCAACTGATTGGAGATAGAAACAAACTGGGTGACTTCCCCCTCTAGATGGCGCACCCTGAAGATGTGTCTGCTCTAAACTGTTTCTATGGGATTTATCTTGTCAAAGAGTTTGCAGCAATTCTTGCTTAGAATAATTGCTTATGCAAACTATACCCATAACCAAGTGCTGAGCGGATAATCAGCGATAGAGCCAAGGTTCAATTCCCACCAGATGCTATGATCTGCCGCTACTGTAGTATCACAGTGTACTTAATCTATCTAAGGGAGTCGGTTGGAGGCTTCCAACTCTAAGGTAATTTAACTCCTAACTACATTTGTTTCCACATTTCCTCAATAAGACGATTTCGATATCTGACAAGGTCAAATACTAAGGTGTGATCTTGGATAGGAAACTGAATTGGAAGTATCACATTCAGGAGCGTACTGAGAAGGTTCACAGATGTCGGGCACTATGTAGACGGGCCGTAGGCTCGAAATGGGGCCTGAGTTCTAAGATAGTCCACTGGCTCTACAGGAGCGTGATTAGACCAATACTTACTTACGCCTCAGCAGTTTGGTGGTCTGCTACGGAGAAAAAGTGCAACATAAGGACCATACAACAGATTCAGAGAACATGTTGTCTTAGCATAGTCGGATCGATGAATGGGAATGGTCCACTAGGTCACTGGAGACTATTCTAGATATTCGACCCATTGACATACAGATTAAGTGTGAGGCAGCCATTGCGGCTATGAGACTTAAAGCGATGGGAGAATGGATTGAGGATGGGAGCAGCTCATATCGCGGTATAATCGAGGCGATGATAAGAAACCTCGAAGGAAGTGGAGAGGTTTCCGATCGGATACCTGAGATGCACTTTGAAGTCGAATGAAAGGCACTGCTGCCAGAGGAACAGTTTTGGATTGACGCAACCGTAGTATTGCCACCTGGAAGATCACGTTATACGGATGGATCAAAGCTAGAGGACAGAGTGGGCCTGCGGGTTTACATTGAGAACCCAGGGACTGACATCTGTTCTAGACTGCCTGACCATAATACGATCCTGCAGGCGGAGATCCGGACGATCACAGAATGCGTAAAGTGGCGTGGTGCTAACGCGAAGACGTCGATTGTGAACATCTTTACCGACAGTAAAATTGCCATAAGGGCAATAACAACCAAGACGGTAAGGTCACGAACAGTCTTGCAGTGTAAGAAGGAGATTAATGCCTTCTCTGAGGATGGTGCGATTCGCATCGTTTGGGTGCCGGGCCATAACGGAGTAAGGGGAAATGAAAGGGCAGACGATTTAGCAGTGTATGCCAGAGGACTGCCGTCAATAAACTTGGTTAATCCGAAGCCTTTCGGGTCGACGCAGTCTGAGTTAAGGGAGTGAGCGACGAATTCGCATGCAACATTGTGGAACAGCGAAACGGTCGGTAGGACGGCGAAAATCCTATGGGGGGATCCAGATCGTGAGAAGACGAGGCTAATACTGAAAGGAAGCAAGAAGGAGGTCAGTATAGCTATTGGTATCATAACGGGACAGATAAGGACTACGAGCTCACTTATGTAAAATCGGTGCGGCAAGAGATAGCATGTGTAGGGCATGTGGGGAAGATGATGAGATGTTGGAGCATTTCCTTTGTCATTGCCCGGTTTTCGCGTCCAACAGATACCGGTACTTAGGTGGAGAAACAATACCAGACATGAACCAACTTAGGGCAGTGGTATTGAAGACAATTAAGGATTTTGTAAGTAGCACGGAATTCCTGACATAAAATTTTCTATTTAGAGGTTACTTCAAGTTTTTAGAGCGCACAATAAGCCGATTACTGGCTTAGATGTATGTCCATAGTGGCATGGGGCGAATTAATATCTGCGCCCTCTTTTCAACCTAACCTAACCTCACATTTGTATTATCCTCTCATAAAAGTAGTTGATTTTTTCAAGATTTTTCAATTTTGCTTAAGCTCTCAAATATAATGTCCTAAGTTTGCTGGTCTTTCATATTTAAACTATTCGGTAATATACCTTAGCATTGGGTCAAAGCATTTAAGACCATTTGTTTAAGTTGTCAGTGTGCTCATTGTGTTTCAAACCAAAATACATATATTATACCTAAATACAAATATAAACATTGTGGTTTTTCAGTTTAAGCCGTTTTGGATTCGCTGCTATCAGTTGCCCAGACCACTCGTGCAACTGTCTGTCCATCTGCCGGCCTGTGTATAGGCCTGTTCTCTCTTTTCAGCGATAAGCTTGTACTCATATTTGGGTCATATTTCGGCGTTTTGTTTCAAGTGCGTATGAAGTGTGTGTGGGAAAATTCTTAAGGGTCTTTTATTTCATCTTCATTTGGTGTTGGTGTCTTCGCCCCATACATGGCTGGTTTTGTTAGTCGGCATAATTTTCGATAATTTGTGAAATGAATTTTATTAATTTTTAAATTTCTGTTAAGCGCATGGCTGGCTGGTGTCGTATTTAATTTCACAAGGTTAGCATTTAGCCAGAAATTTGTGCCCAAGGAAATGTGAGTCATGCTGTGACCGCAAGTTTCAAATCAACAAATTTTACCTTTTGGGTAAAAGAGCTGGTGGACTATGCGAAATTTACATGGAATTTGTACATGGTTGACAACTATTTATACAATGTAAAAACAAAAATCATTAACAAGAAGCGGCAGGATCAAAGATAAGTTAAAGACTTTCAATTTTATTTGTATTTTGGTATGGACCATTTTAAGTCAAGGAAACAGCATTCCTTTGAAATGAAAAGGCTAAAGAAACTGAAAGTAATTGACCAATTAAAGAATGGGACATTCATATAACAGATGGACCTGGTAATGTGACATAATTAATTACAGCTCTGAATGGCTGGGGAAATTTTCACTTTTCAAAGATATAAAGGCAGGCCAAAACAAAAATTTTATGGTCCTGCTGCTTGCCCCAGTTTTCTAGAACGACAAAACAAAATCTTATATACAACATGTAAAAGCGTGCTAAGTTCGGCCGGGCCGAATCTTATATACCCTCCACCATGGATCGCATTTGTCGAGTTCTTTTCCCGGCATCTCTTCTTATGCAAAAAAAAGGGTATAAGAAAAGATTTGCTCTGCTATTAGAGCGAGACCTGGAGACCTGTGTAAAATGTCTATGTAAATGTCTGCGCTCTTTGTGAGCTCAAAAAGTAAAATATGGAGATCAATTTATATGGGAGCTGTATCGGGCTATAGACCGATTCAGACCATAAAAAACACGTATATTGATGGTCATGAGAGAATCCGTCGTACAAACTTTCAGGCAAATCGGATAATAATTGCGACCTCTAGAGGCTCAAGAAGTCAAAATCCCAGATCGGTTTATATGGCAGCTATATCAGGTTATGAACCGATTAGAACCTTACTTGACACAATTGTTGAAAGTAAGAATAAAATATGCCATGCAAAATTTCGGCCAAATCGGATAGGAATTGGGCCCTCTAGAAGCTCAAGAAGTCAAGTCCCCAGATCTGTTTATATGACAGCTATATCAGGTTATGAACCGATTTGAACCATATTTGGCACAGGTGTTGGATATCATAGCAAAATACTACGTGCCAAATTTCATTGCAATCGGATGAGAATTGCGCACTCTAGAGGCTCAAAAAGTCAAGACCCATGATCGGTTTATATGGCAGCTATATCAAAACATGGACCGATTTGAACCGTACTTGGCAAAGTTGTGGGATATCTTAACAAAACACGTCGTGCAAAATTTTATTCCAATCGGATGAGAATTGCGCACTCTAGAGGCTCAAGAAGTCAAGACCCAGGATCGGTTTATATGGCAGCTATATCATAACATGGACCGATATGGCTCATTTACAATACCAACCGACCTACAAAATTTCAAGCGGCTAGCTTTACTCCTTCGGAAGTTAGCGTGCTTTCGACAGACAGACAGACGGACGGACGGATGGACAGATGGACGGATATGGCTAGATCGACATAAAATGTCGCGACGATCAAGAATATTTATACTTTATGGGGTCTCAGACGAATATTTCGAGTAGTTACAAACAGAATGACGAAATTAGTATACCCCCCATCCTTCGGTGGTGGAGGGTATAAACATCAATTTGTGTTTGTTTGATTGTTTGTTTGTTTGTGTGTTCCTTTTAGACTCAGAAACGGCTAAACCTATTTTCTTGAAATTTTCAGATGGTACATAATAATCCCGTGGTGAAAAAAGGGTACTAAATTTTTTGATATCTGAAGGGGGGGGGGGGGGCGGACCCTCCCCCTTACCCTAATTTTCAGAAACGCCAGATCTCGGAGATGGGTGGTGCAATGTAAGCGAAATTTTGTGTGCACTCATACAGTACCCTAAAATAAAAATTTGGTATCTAAATTTCGGATAGGGTACCTAGGGGGGCCGCCCCACCCTAAAACCTAGCAAACATATATTTAGACCAATCACGACAATATGGGACTCAAACGAAAGGTATTTAGGATAAGAAAACGTACCTGATATCCAAATGTCGCACCAAGTGTTAGAGGGACCACCCCAACCCCCAAAAAACCCCTTAATCCGACATATTTACCGACCATGGCAATATGGGACTCAAATGAAAGGTATTTGCGAGTAGAATACGAATTTGATATCCAAATGTGGAACCACGTTTTCGGGGGTCCACCCCTTCCCCAAAACTCCCCCCAAACAGGACTTATTTACTGACCATGGCAATATGGGGCTTAAATAAAAGGTATTTGAGTGTAGAATACTAATCTGATATCCAAATATGGGACCAAGTGTGTGGGGGGGCCGCCTCTCCCCAAAAACATCCCCCAAAGGGAACAAATTTACGACCATAGCAATATGGGACTCAAATGAAAGGTCTTTACAAGTAAAGCACGAATCTAATATCAATATTCGGGGAAAGTATTTATGGAGCCACCCCACCCCCATAACACCACCCAAATGGGAAGTATTTGCTGACTATTGCAATGTGAGGCTCAAAAAAGAGGGTTTTTAGAGTAGAACACTAAAACGATATATATTTTCAAAGCCAACTCACTGGTAGGACCATGTGTTTAGGGCATCACCCCTTCCCCAAAACACCCCCCAAAGGGTAAAAATTTCTCGATCATGGCAATATGTGGCTCAAATGAAAGGTATTTAGGATAAGAAATCGAATTTGATAACCTATTAGCATATCAGCATATGACGTTGAACGCTTGAATTTAAATCTCGCCGTTAACATCAGGAAAAAATTTTCAGCGGTTATTATACCCTTACCAATGCTGGTGATATTTATAAGCTATCCAGCCAAATTAAAACTTCTCTTACAAGTAGTGCCGCTAAACGACACGCCATTCAGACTCGGCATAACAATGAGCCCTATATCATAGAGCTTAAACTTGAATAGGACTGCACTCATTGATATGTGAGGAGTTTTCCGTTGATCCTTAATGGAATGTAAATGGGCAAATTTCGATTTTCGACAATAGAGTCTCGGTGAAGAGTCAGGTGGCACTGGCTCTTAATAAAATACTGAGTGCCAATGATACTCGAGATGACAAGGCGAGTTATTGGCGCCTTTAAATAACCAATGGTCAACATCAGCGTCTGTTTCCAAGTAAGGGACGGGTGGGGGCGAGCGTCGGATCTTGGAGCAAGCGGCTCGTTACAACGAGGAATACAAGTGCAATCCCATAAAACTCATGCGGTTGAGGCGCTGGGCCTATAATCCGCCCCCGGAAAACTATGAGAAACAAAGGAATAGTAAAAACGGATCCCCCAAACATTGACGACCCACGCAAACGGAAAAAGGACCATGATTTGCGGATCTGCACCTGGAATGTCCGCACTCTTTATAGAGAAGGTGCAGTATTTGCGCTGGTAGATGTATTAGAGAAGTACAAGGCAGATATTACCGCGTTACAGGAAGTGCGATGGACTGGGAATGGCCAAACTGCCATGGCTGTGGATTTGTGTTTAGTCGGAGACTGAAACACCATGTCTCCAGCTTTACTCCGGTTGATGAGAGGCAAGCCACAATCCGCATAAAAGCCAAATTCTTCAACATCAGCCTTATTTGTGCCCTTGCCCCGACGGAAGACAAAGACGAGCAGACCAGGGATATTTTCTACAAGTGCCTAGAGAGAGAATATGACCGCTGCCCCGCCCATGATATTAAAATTGTTCTGGGAGATTTTGATGCGAAAATAGGGAAGGAAGATTTTTCAGCGGTAGTTTTCCCCTTCCTAATGCTGGCAAGGAAGGTACTATGCCATGTAAAACTTCTATTCAAAGAGGTGTCACACTGCGGCACGCCGTTCGGACTCGGCTATAAAAATGAGGCCCCTTATCATTGAGCTTAAAATTTGAATCGGACTGCACTCATTGATATGTGAGAAGTTTGGCCCTGTTCCTTAGTGGAATGTTCACGGACAAAATTTGCAAATTTAATAGGGAAGGAAGACATCTTTGGTCTAACAGTCGGAGAGTTTAGCCTCCACGATATAACGTCCAGTAATGGGTTGAGGCTGATAGATTTCGCCGCGGCAAAAAACATGGTAGTTAGCAGCACCAGATATTCATAAAGCCACATGGCTGTCAGCCGATCAAAACACGAGGAACCAAATTGATCACGTTTTGATAGATGGAAGGCATTCATTCAGCGTGTTAGATGTACGATCGATGCTTGGAGCGAATATAGATTCGGATCATTAGCTTGTTGCAGCAAAGTTTCGCACCCGTTTGAACATGGCGAGGAAAGTACGATCTGACACTGCACGGAAGCTGGACATTGAAAAGCTGCAAACACAACAACGGCATACTCCACTCGTCTGACCCAACTGCTTGATGAAAGCACTCCTTGTGATAAATATAATGGCGCAGTGGCAAACTATTGTCCACTCCATGGAAAATGCAGCGAAATCCGCACTTGGGTACCGGAAGCTTCCTCCAAGAAACCCTTGGTACGACCAAGAGTGTCGAGATGCTACTGAAGCCACGAATACTGCATATAGAGCAACCTGCAATCAGTAGCAACGCGCCAGATGAAGGAGAGGTATCGGGAGGAAAGGAGAGAGGAGAAACGTCTATTCCGCAAAAAGAAAAAGGAAATGGAAAGACTTGAGTGTGTGCGAATTGAGATGTACAGGAGCAAGAATGAAGTCCGGAAATTCTACCAAAGAATTAAACATCAAACCGATGGCTTTGGTGCAGGCACATCCTCCTGCAGAGACAAAGGAGGAAATCTGGTAACTAACACAGATAAGATGCTGAGGATATGGAAAGAACATTTTACCCAACTGCTAGTGTCCGACATTGGCGGCGAAGAAGATACCGCAGAACCAATCCTTGATGATGGTATAGAATGTTTCGCTCCTAGTCAGAATGAGGTCCAAGTAACAGTGAACCGACTAAAGAACAACAAGGCAGCAGGAGCCGACGGGTTACCCGCTGAACTATTTAAGACCGGAGACGGCACGCTGTTAAGGCGTATGCATCAGCTTATCTGCTCAATATGGCTAGAAGAACGCATTCCCGATGATTGGAACCTCAGCTTACCATGTCCTGTACGCGAGAAAGGAGACAAGACAAGACGGAATGTGCCAACTACAGAGGAATAAGTCTTCTCCCCATCGTAAGCGAATTGCTTTATTCGTTTAAACGCTGTCGTGACTTCCCTAGACGGGTGGACATGACTAGAACAACTAAAAATGTCATGACGATCAGGGTTGCAGATGAATATTTCGAGATGTTACAAACGGTATGCGTAGATTAATATACCCCCATCTGATGGCGGTGTATATAAACATAAAAATTGTAATCCAAAGTCAGGATGGTGTGACACCTTACTTATTCTCTAAAATTTCTCTTTTTTTTGTTTGTGCAAAACATATGTTTCTCATTACGGATAATTGTCTGTAGAAATGCAACAATTAAATGACTGCAATTGTTGAAAGAAAGCTAAATTACTGCAATGTGTTGAATTGTATGTGAAATCTACGCGAGACATTAATTGATGGCGACTATTTTGGTATCTTTGGTTAATGTCTCAATTAAATCATAACGCTTGCCTTACGCTGTACATCTCGTCCGATCCCCCTACAGCTAGCAGAAGAAGCTACCATTTGATAGCCTTGCCAGAAGTCATGTGGCCAAAGACGATGATGCGGCTTTCGATGATGGATATTCTCTGATTAGTTGCAACAAATGTAACGACATTCACGATTTGGTATCCTAATGCCGTTTACCAAGTTTGGAAAGTTGAGTTGTTTTTTCCAAAAACAAAAAAAAAGTTTAACTTAAAAGAGCAGAATATGCTGAAATATGCCACATAAACGCACTCCTCATGCACGCCAATAGGCTGGTTACTATTTTGTTGCATTTGTAGTCACCCATCCATCTAGCATCTCTAGCCGCATCAGCGGCAATCGGCTATAACTGCAACCCATCAGCAACAGTTATGCATGTCTATGGTTGTCTTCCACATTGCTGACTAGCTGCCTGGCAAGCTGATTGACACTGTCACAGGCCTGTTGCTGCCTTTGTCGCTGCTGATGATGGTGGTGGTTGTGGATTAAGATGTTTTACGCCAGAGATTCCTTGAATATGGAGTGACTCAACCAACTCCTTCTCAAGCAGATTAGTGGAGCTTTACGTAGTCTTCGCAGGGGTAGAGCTGGGGGCAATACCAAATCGAGCACTGCCAATTGACAACATTCACAGGTAATCACGAGACTTTTTTGGTTGGTGTAAATTGATTATATGAGAAACGTTTATTTGGATTATAGAGCGATAACAAACGGTTGGCCAAAACCGATTGAACGGTTTTATCATCTTCAACAACTTTTATTTTATCTAGAAGCCTCAATTTTCTTCAGATTTGGCTTAAATTTGAAACAAGGATTTTTATTATGACTCTCAACATCCATGCCAGGTTTGATCCTAATCGGTTAACAAGAAAAAGCGTGCTTAGTTCGGCCGGGACGAATCTTATATACTCTGCACCATGGATCGCATTTGTCGAGTTCTTTCCCGGTATCTCTTTGTAGACAAACAAAGGATAAAAGATAAGATATGTGCTAATTGAATTTAATGTTGGAGACCACAGTAGAAGTCTATATGTAAAATTTCAGCGAAATCGGAGGGGCTCAAGAAGTAAAATAGGGAGATCAGTTTATATGGGAGCTGTATCAGGCTAAAGACCGATTCAGACCATATTTGACACGTATGTTGGAGGTCGTGGGAGCAGCCGTTGTACAAAATTTCAGCCAAATCGGATGAAAATTGAGGCTTCCAGGGGCTCAAGAAGCCAAATCTGGAGATCGGTTTATATGGGAGCTATATCTAAATCTGAACCGAAAGACTTGAGTTATGACTTCCAATAATCGTGCCAAGTATGATCCAAATCGGTCTACAAACAGATATTGCCCCATATAAACCGATCCCCGGATTTGACTTCTTAAGAACTTAGAAGCCTCAATGTTCATCCAATTTGGCTGATATTTGGAACAAGCACTCGAGTTATGAATTCCAACATCCATGCTAAGTATGATCCGAATCGGTCTATAAACATGTAAAGCCCCCATATAAACCATTCCCCGGATTTGACTTTTGGAGCCCTTAGAAGCCTCAATTCATCCGATCTGGCTGAAATTTGGAACAAAGACTTGCGTTATGACTTTCCACATCCCTGCCTAGTATGTTCCGAATCAGTCTATAAGCAGGTAAAGCCCTCATGCAAAACCGATCCCCCATTTGACTTCTTGAGCCCATAGAAGCCTTAATTTTCGCTAAAATTTTAAACAAAAACTTGTGTTATGATTTCCATGCATGCTTGGTATGATCAGAATCGATATATAAACAGATATAGCCCCCACATAAACGGATCCCCGGATTTGACTTCTTGAGCCACTAGAAGCCTCAATATTCATCCGATCTGGCTGAAATTTGGAACAAAGACTTGCGTTATGACTTTCAACATCCCTGCCTAGTATGATCCAAATCCATCCATAAACAGATATTGCCCCCATATACCGGATTTGACTTCTTGACCTCTTAGAAGCCTAACCTCGCACCGGGCCGATCCTAGTACGCTTTTACTTGTTCTGTTTACTGAGTATAGTTTGCTGAAGTTTCTATTGTCGGGTGTGCGTTCTTTTAACCAGGCTTCTGCCCAAGACAAGCAGGTTATAATCCAACTTCAGTGTGCTGATCTCTATCTTAATCTGTTCAGCTGGTAAACCGTCGGGTTATGCTGCTTTGTTCCTTTTACGCCTGTTTACAGTTTTGCTACCGACTAGGCGGTGAACATTCAATACCGTCATCCGGAATTGGTTGTGGTGTATTCTAGTCGTCATCGTTCCATACTATCTTTACTTTACTTTAGTTCGCCATTACAGATAATTTATTCCTCTATCCAAACGTAGATTTCCAAGCACCTCGATCTTATGCGCTTCTTCTCCAAACTCTACAATTAATCAATTCTCCTTTTCCGTGTTCTGTTGTGGTCGCTCTAAAAATACTTCTTGCTGGAGCTTCTTAATCCAATCCGATAGCATGACCTAGCCAACGCAACCGTTGTATTTTGATGCATTGTTCTATACTATCGTCGTAGTACAGCTCATGGTTCATACGACGCCTATATTCTCCATTAACTAGTACAGGTCCATATATATTTTATGTAGTATTTTTCTCTCAAACACTGCAAGTACCACCTCAACTTCTTTCGCAAGTACCCATGCTTCGGAGTCATTTAGCAGCACGGGTGGTGTATGTGTCTTGTAGTTTAATTTACGAGTGCGAGAGATGGCTATGCTTCCCAACAGTTTACTCAATCCAAAATAGCATCTTTTAGCCAATTCTATTATTCGTTTTATTTCAAAATTGGTGTCATTTGTTACGGCTACGGCGGTGCCGAGGAAGGTAAAGTTGCTGACTATCCCAAATTTCTCAACTTTCTTCATCTGCCCGGGCGTATAAGGCTTATCTCCATTTACTGCCAAACCCACTTCCGTTAATTCTCTTTCGATACTTTCAAAAGCTGCTATTGTTTCTTCCGGTAACCTACCCATTATGTCGATGTCGTCGGCATAGGCGAGTAGCATATGTTCTTCTATGAGTAGTGTGCCATGCCTATTTACACCTGCATCTCTCCTGCCTGAAATCTCTTTTGGTATTTAACGCCTGGGAGAGGTTCTTTCTTATGTCAATTGACGAGCGTGTTTCAGCCAGCGTCATCCTGCAAAGTCGTACAAGTTTTCCAGGGATACCTAACTCAGACATGGCTTGAAATATCTTTGAATGTCAGACATGGCTTGAAATACCTTTGAATGTAAAAGTGTCGAAGTGTCGACAAGAAGACGGTAGGTGTTAATTTATTCTTCTGGGATCCTTTCCTGGATTTGGGGCAGTATAAATATTTGCTCTATGGTGGATTTATTAGGTCTAAAGCCACACTGACAGAACCCAATTATTTTGTTAACTGTAGACTTTAGACTTATTATCTCTCGATAATATACGAATAATGTATGCGATGCTGTATGTTGCCTGCGGACTTAAACACTCCAGCTGACAACCCATCGGCTACTACTGCCTTATTATTTTCCAGCCTACGTGGACCTCGTTCTGACTAGGTGGTACATGGTTTAGAATCATCATCAGTGCGAACTTTGGCTGCAACTAAGTAATGTTCGCCACACGCCATCTTTCAGTATGGTTCCGGTGCCTTTACATCCAGAAATATATTCCGTTGTTCGGCCAATGGCTTATATTGGCTCAGTATGTGCATAAAAGCTAACACAAAGCCTAATATGATAATGATTGTTCACTTCCATTCCGGCAATCGTCGCTGATCGAATTTACCGTCGTTAGTCAATTTCTCGAATCCTGCCACGCCGCAATGCCAGCTCACTGCTGTAATAGCAGCAAAATGAACTGCTGACAGTAAGCAGTTAATTTTGCTGTTATTACAGCAGTAGTTCTGCTGATATGGCAAATTTTTTTTTTTGATATATCAACCAACACGCATGGGATGTCTCTAATATGTGCAGTGAATTGCGTTGGAGAGTATAGTTAACGATCGGAGGGGTGAAAGAAGGAGTAGTGTTTATTAACATTTGTTAAGAATTTCTGGATGTCGTAGGTAGCGGGAAGGACATCTGCCGGAAGACGATTCCACATATGAACCATCCTTACGTAAAATTAATTTTTTCGGTAGTGCATGGTCTATACCTTCTATAAAGTCTTTAAAGTCTTATATTTCTGACAAACAACTTCTAATCAGGAACCAGAAGACTACTTTCCGAAGAACACAAACCATTGAAGAATCGATAGAACAGCGCCACACAATCCACATTTCGACGATGCTCAAAGAAAACAATAGAGTTGGATTACCTTACCATCTCCAATCAATACCAACACCCGCCTCTGGACACGGTCAAGTCGACCCAGAAATGATTTTGAAGCTCCGGCACATATATGCGAGCTATATTCCATTTTCGGCCTGATGTACGCAGTGTAGATATTTAGAAGATCAGTGGGAGTGAAACTTTTCTTACACCGCTTAAGAAAGCCGAAGCACTTGAATGCTTCCTTCGGCATTTCGAATACATGTTTTGACCAATGGACATCACATTGTATCTTCATGCCCAGAAAATTAAGAGCCTCTGAATGTTCGATATCCACACCTTCGATAGATATTATTGATTGTAAAGTGTTAGTGAATCGTTTGTGGAACAAAAAACAGCTCTGCGTCTTGCGTGCACTAAAATCCACTCAGTTCATTCGACTCAACTCAGAAATGGCCAGCAAAATCTGGCAGAGAATGACGTCCTCCTGTTTTCAATATCTTGAAGACTCGGCCTATGGTGGAATATAAATGAATAACAGAGGCTGTTGTCATCCGCTTACAAGAAGATCGGATTCGAAGTCGGACCCAATAGATCGTCAATGAAAATGAGAAAAATAGACGGAGAAAGAACAAAGCCTTGTGGTATACCTGCCGTCAATTTGTATTCATTAGAAACGAAACCATCTACCACAACTCGTATAGAGCGGTTCTGACGAAAGCTCGTTATAAATCGAGAAAAGTCATTACCGACTCCAAAAGCGTTTAGCTTTGATGGAAGGGCGCCGTGCCAAACTCTATCAAATGCCTTGGAGATATCCAGACCTTGCTTTCACCGAACTGGTAGATAGAGCGACTCCACCGATCCGAAAAAAATGCCATCAGGTCACCCGTAAAGTGATTTTTGGGGGAACCATACCGTCTATTCCTGAGAAGGTCATTGGACTCAAGATACTTCACAAGAAAGTGGTTAACCATGCTTTCCATAACATTGGAAAGCCCATAGCAAATCGCAATTGGTCGGTAATTTGCAGTGTTCGCCTGGCCTTTCTTGGGTATCGGCAAACTTCCAACACGCTGTGAAGACTCCCGCATGATATGCAAGGTTGAAAATATTGCGTAATGGGACGAGCAAGCGTCGAAAAGCACCTACATGGAGCAAGTGTTGATATAAAGGGTGATTTTTTTGAGGTTAGGATTTTCATGCATTAGTATTTGACAGATCACGTGGGATTTCAGACATGGTGTCAAAGAGAAAGATGCTCAGTATGCTTTGACATTTCATCATGAATAGACTTACTAACGAGCAACGCTTGCAAATCATTGAATTTTATTACCAAAATCAGTGTTCGGTTCGAAATGTGTTCATTCACCGTAACGTTGCGTCCAACAGCATCTTTGAAAAAATACGGTCCAATGATTCCACCAGCGTACAAACCACACCAAACAGTGCATTTTTCGGGATGCATGGGCAGTTCTTGAACGGCTTCTGGTTGCTCTTCACTCCAAATGCGGCAATTTTGCTTATTTACGTAGCCATTCAACCAGAAATGAGCCTCATCGCTGAACAAAATTTGTCAAAATTTTAACACATTTCGAACCGAACACTGATTTTGGTAATAAAATTCAATGATTTGCAAGCGTTGCTCGTTAGTAAGTCTATTCATGATGAAATGTTAAAGCATACTGAGCATCTTTCTCTTTGACACCATGTCTGAAATCCCACGTGATCTGTCAAATACTAATGCATGAAAATCCTAACCTCAAAAAAATCACCCTTTACCATACCGCCCCGGGGATTTAATCACGTCGAGATTCGCAAGGTCCCTTTTAACCCCTCGTGTTCGAAAATATATTTCAGGCATCGAACGCGATACATTCTCGATAGTAGGGGGTGGGGGAGAATTACCCGGCCGGGAAGAATTCCCCACAAACATTTCAGCCCACAGGTTAGCCTTTTCAACCGGGTTACTGAACATTTCATCATGTTTTATAAGAGTTACGAAAGCCGAAAAGTTGCGTTTAACTCTTTTAAAAAATGATCAGAAGCCCTTGCTTCCCCTTGGAGAATCAATACCTTTGGCAAGTAGACGTTTTGAGTGTAGAAACTTTTCACGTCTAAATACCCTGGCACACGAAGTTCTTGCTTATTTGCGTAACCGTTTAGTATTGAGATTTTTATTTAAATGCCATTTCCTGAAAGCCTCCTCATTTAAACTGACAGCATACCTGCATGCCTGGTTAAAACAAATTTTGTCATTGGTCCTAACCGAAATCGTTTTAGTTAGGATGCATGACCCCATGCCATATAAAAATACTTTCTCTATCATTCCAGCTGCGGCATTTATATAGGCTTGGAGGTGAAGGAAGCAAGCCTTAGAATGTCTCATCTACATCCAAGCTTTCCTTGAACAGCTGATAACTGACGGAAGAAAGAATGCAATTACAGAGTCACAAGCTATGAAAAAATTTGTCAACGCCGACTATATGAAAAATCCGCAATTACTTTTTGGGCAACCAAACTTTAACCTTGCCTACCATGCGGGAGTCCTCCCGGGGCGCTGGAAGGTTGCGAACGTTCAGCCAATATCCAAGAAAGGTGAGGCAAACAACCCTGCGAATTATCGGCCAATTGCTATATGCTCCGCTCTCTCCAAGGTCATGAAGAGCATCGTTAATCACCATCTTGTGAGGTATTTAGAATCAAATGGCCTTTTTAACGACCAACAGTATGGGTTCCGCTCTACGGGCGACCTCATGGCACTTCTGTTGGAACGTTGGAGTCGCTCAATCGACCAGTTTGGTGGCTTGGTATATCTCCATTTGATAGGGTCTGGCACGTTGCACTACTATCAAAGCTTGTCGCATTTGGTATCGGTAATGGCTACGTTCGATTTATTTCGAGCTTTCTCAAAGATCGCACTATTCGAGTCTTTATAGATGGGTTATCATTCAATGAGTACAAATTGACCGCAGGTATACCCCAAGGCTCGGTTCTTTCTCCTTCTCTTTTTCTTATTTTCATCAACGATCTTTTGGGTCAGACATCGAATCCGATTTACTCATTTGTGGATGACAGTAATCTCTGTCATTCGTACTCATTCGACCATAGGCCGAGTCTTCAAGAGATCGAGGACAAGAGGCGGGTTATGGACGATACACTCTGCCAGGATTTGCTGTCCATTTCTGAGTGGGGTCGAATGAATCGAATAGTTTTTAATGGAAGACTCAGTGCTGCTTGTTGTCACACAAACGATTCGCTGACCCATTACGATCATCTTTGTCTATCAACGGTGTAGATGTTTAGCAATCAGAAGCTCTTGATATTCTGGGCATGAAAATACAAAGTGATGTCCGTTGGGCTAAACATGTATTTGAAGTGTCGCAAGAAGCATTCAAGTGTTTAGGCTTCCTTAAACGGTGGAAGAATTACTTCACTCCTTCTGATCTTCTTAACATCTACACCACTTTCATAAGACCAAAAATGGAGTACAACTCACATGTACAGGCTGGAGCTTCGAAATCATCCCTGGAGCTACTGAACAGTGTACAGAGGAGAACGAATCAATCAAAGACAGATTGGGAACAGTGGGTTATCCAACTCTATTGCCTCCTTCAACATCGTAGTAATGTGGGTTGTTTGGCGCTGTTCCATCGGCACTTTCATGGTGTGTGTTCGTCTGATATTTGTCTTCTTATTCCTGATGTAAGAATGTATGGCAGGGATACTAGACATTCCAGGAACTCACACCCGTTTGTAATTGATTGGCCAGCGGACAGCACAATGCAATATAGAGAGAATTCTTATTTCGCCCGAACCGTTGGTATGTGGAATCGACTTCCGGCTAATGTTTTTCGCACCCACTTTGACATCCAAGGATTTAAGACAAATGTCAATAAGCACTACATCATTCCCCCCCCTTCAATTCCTAATTTCCTCTCGCCAACGCAATGCACTGCATTCATAGGGGACATCCCCTGCGTGTTGGCTGACAGAAAAAAAATGAACACCACATAGATTGGGCCTCAATGTTCCAGCCTGTGTGGTGCTCACATCTATCCCGTGCCGGGACGGTGGATGATCCCTCCTCAACATTTTGATATCAGCTATCGTAATGACACAGATCTCTGCTTAAAAGACCATGCATTTGCCTAGCAGTCTCAACGACATAGTGATAACAAGTGCACCGGAGTAGACTCACGATCCCCGTCTCTATATTGAAGCCATCAATGTTGGCCAAGGTCGATCGGTCTCATATCAGTATGCACCGCCCGCAGATAATCATGAAGGTCTTATCTCTTGGCCTTGGTACCAGGTATTCGGAGACCTTCCATCCTGCGCATTCATAGAACACAAAAACCTCTTATCTTTCAATATGCTGAGATCGCCCAGATTAAGCCCTACCTTGATTACCATGACAATATAATTCCGAATATGGACCTTAAGGCTGTCAGTGGTACGGTTTAGGATGGAAGGAAGTATGGTATTGCCATCTTGAAGTCCATGCTACACGGTGGGATCAATGCTATAGGACAGAGTGGGCCTGGAATTCTACATTGAGGACGCTGAGACTGAGATTTGTTTCCGGCTGGCCGACAAAATACGATCCTGCAGGCGGATATCAATGCGATCACAGAATGCGTTGCAATGGTGTAAACGCGAGGATTTAAATTGTGAATATCATTAGGTTAGGTTAGGTAAGACTGGCAGTCCTTTACAAACTCACTTAGACAATTCCAAGTCCATTGTAATACCACAGTAGCGAAAGACCTAGGCTTTTGGCGGGAATCGAACTCACGACCACTGCTCTGGTAATCCAAGCACGCTACCAACTCGGTTACCGGGGCGCCCTATTGAATATCATTACGGGTAGTGAACTGGCCATCGGGGCCATAATAACCAGGATTGTAAAATCACGGACGGCCTTGAAGTGTAAGAGGCAGGTTAACCTTTTCTTTGAAAAAGGTTGCCGGAGTAAGAGAGTACCAAAGCGCATCCATCATGGAACCATACGCATAAGTAGGATGTTTCCGAATGAGAAGCCCCTAAAAAATTCACCCATCATGGTAATGAAATAGGGCAGAATTGAAGGTGTGAAGTAGTCTATGTGCCCGTTCAAGGATACTGCATAGCCTACGAGCACACTTCGTGGCACTTCTTCTATGTAATAACTCGCCCTATTATGGTTTAAAACTTGTTCCATTTTTTCATCCCGGTTTTGTTTGATACGGATTTTTATTTGCACTAATGGACCAGCATGGTATGGCAAATTTCCAATAGTAACAGCTGAAGTAGTAGCTCCAACAAAGTGTCACATAGAAATGGACAAATATGGTTTGCAACTAAGCGCCAATTGTTGCAGGCCCCTAAAAACAACCTCGATGACGTTAACACCAACTAAAAGTGAATATTAGCCAAAAATACGGAGAGCTGTTTTGCTGGAAGCTGGAGACTGATGATGGTTCCAATAAGGAATCCATCCAATTGTCTGGCAAGTGAACTGTGTGTGTCTGTTTTTTTTTTAGCTTTTTCGTTGATGATGAAGACGAGGATGGTGTTGGTGACGCTGCAGCATTGAATGTTGCAAGTGTTGCAGTTGCTGATGGGTTTGTTTGACAGTTGCTTTGCTGGTGCTGTGTTGGTGGCATGCCAACATGTAGGCTGCTTATTGAGTTTATTGAATTTATGTGACATTTCAACATGTGGCAAATGCTGGCTATAATGAGGCACGTCGTCTCTGAGTTCCTACCTCTGTCCACCCATTTGTCCGTCTACCCCCGAGTCTGACGGAACATTCATCAGCCATATGGCAGAGTAGCATCATTATGCCACAGAATGGTTAAGGACGTTCCAATTTTCGTGTGTAATTGAAAGGTGTGTAAGTGTTGCTATGTGAGTTACCTGTTGGAGGAGGAAAGTTGCTCGGGCAGCCTCAAAGGTGAGAGCAATTAAGGTCTCCTACTTGTAAACACCATTCAACATTTTGTGGGAATTTCGTGTTTTTCGCCTGCACCTTAAGTACTTGGCTTAGTTCAGTTTTTTTTTTCCTCCAACAATTTGGATGTTTTATCTCTGCCGATGATGTTAATCCTTGTGGTTTTAAGATCAACCTAAATTAGTGCAATTTTCATAAAGTATGATATGAATGTAATCTTCATTCCAAACTCTGTGAAGCTTTTCCCCTATCAAAATTTAAAAAAAAATGTAAGCCCATCTAAATATAACACAGCCGCCAGTCCGTGCTTTTTGAATTCATTCATGCGTACCCTTGGCCCTCGTTACAGCTATCGTGCCGCATCGTCTTGTGCTGCCTTGTCAGATCAACAGCAAAAGTGAAAGAACAGATCAACTTTGGCAACTTAAAACGCATTCGCATTCGCAAACTCCAACTTCAACTCGCACACAACATTTGGTTATGGTGAAATATTTCGTGTACTTGTTGGCCACATTCCAATGGGAAGACAGCCAGCAACATCACACAGCCACCTCAGAAATATCCCAGGAAACCTCCAAAAAAAAAAACAACAACAAAAATACACTACCACCACAACCACACCGACTGCTTTCTGATGTTAACATGGCGATAAGCCGCTGCAACTACTCCAGTGTTGTTGGGCATGACCGCGTTGTTGTCCATGGTGTGTTGCTGCTGCATGTGCGAGAGGATTATCCTTTAGCTAATGTTGTTGTTATTGTTGTTGCATTATTTCACATCTTACGAAAAATAACTCTCAGCATTTTCATTATTACACATACAATGTGTGGTTGTAAGTTTCCTGCTAAATTGGTCCCTAACACTGGGGGAGTTTTTCTGCAATGTGTAGAAAATCTCGAGAAAGTTTTTCAGAAAGCTTTGCGTAGATATTAAAAGGAGGACACAGAAGTTTTCCAGCTGTATGAAACTTGAAAGATATATGGGTACTTGACACTGATGTTGCAAGACATTAGATAGACTTTTGGGTCAAATTTTAACCAAATCAATTGAAAATTTAGGCTTCTAGGGGCTAAAGAAGTCATAACTGAGGCAATATCAGTTTATAGACCGACAAGGATTGTACTTGGCATGGATACTAGAAGCCATAACACAAGTCTTTGCTCCAAATTTCAGCCAAATCGGATGAAAATTGAGGCTTCTATGGGCTCAAGAAGTCAAACCCGGGAATTGGTTTATATGGGGGCTATATCTGTTTATTGACTGATTCAAATCATACTTGGCACCGATATTGGAAGTCATAACACAAGTCTTTTGTTCCAAATTTCAGCCAAATCGGGTAAAAATTGGGGCTTCTATGGGCTCAAGAAGTCAAAACCAGAAATCGGTTTATATGGGGGCTATATCTGTTTATTGACCGATTCGAATAATACTAAATATGAAAGTTGAAAATCATAACACAAGTCTTTGTTCCAAATTTCAGCCAAATGGGAAGAAAATTTGGGTTTCTAGGGGCTCAAGAAGTTAAATCCGTGGATCGGTTCATATACCGACTGGGATTGTACTTAGCATGAATGTTAGAAGTCATAACTCAAGTTTTTGTTCCAAATTTCAGCCAAATCGGATGAAAATTAAGGCTTCTAGGGACTCAAGCCAAAACCGCGAGGGGCTATAATTGTTTATGGACCGATTTGAATCATACTTGGCATGGATGTTGAAAGTTACAACGCAGGACTTTTAGCCAATCGGAAGAAAATTGCGGCTTCTAGGGGCTCAAGAAGTCAAATCCGGGTATAAGTTTATATGGGGCCATATCTGTTTATAAACGGATCACACTTGCCATTTGTATTGGAAGACATAACACAAGTTTGGCTAAATCGGATGAAAATTAAGGCTGCTAGGGTCCAAAGATGTCAAACCGGTGGATCGGTTTATATAGGGGTTATATCCAAATCAATAATCTGTGCAAACTTTCAAGTGGTTAGGTTACGCAATCGACCGCTATCGTGATTTCAACAGACGGACGGACATGGCTAGATCGAATATTTTGGGTTGCCCAAATAGTAATTGCGGATTTTTTAAAAGAAAGTAAATGCATTTTTAATAAAGCTTAGAATGAACTTTAATCAAATATACTTTTTTTACACTTTTTTTCTAAAGCAAACTAAAAGTAACAGCTGATAACTGACAGAAAAAAGAATGCAATTACAGAGTCACAAGCTGTGAAAAAATTTGTGAACGCCGACTATATGAAAAATCCGCAATTACTTTTTTGGGCAAACCAATACATGCTTTATGTGATCGCAGATCAATATTTCGAGGTGTTACAAACGGAATGACTAGATTGGTATACCCGATCCTATGGTGGTGGATATAAAAAGGAATATGGAAAGGTGACGAGGATTTCCTAGACGAAATTTCGGGAGAATTGGATGGGAGACAGAGCAAAGTGCTCTCTAAGAATCCCTTCATGAGGAGGTAGGATAAGAACACGGGGAGCAACCACGAGACGGATGGATACGTATTTTGTTGTAGATTTAGGCTGAAAGTCCGAGAATAAGACGAGGAGAGCGAAGAAGAGTTATTAGGCGAAATTTGAGGAGAATTGGAAGGGATTTATAAGTCATCAAGTTAAAGCAAAATCCTGTCTAAGAACCCTAGCTCCGGAAGCCCCTGAGGGAGAGGACAAAACGTACAGAGAGCAACCAAGAGACGACTGGAGACGCATTTTATTGTGAGTTCAATAAAGAGACGAAGAGACAAATAGAGTTCTAAAGCGATATTTGGATATGATTAGAAGGGACTTTTAAGGCATTAGGTGAAGCAACGTGCTCTCTAAGAAACCCAATGCCCAAAGCTCCTCAAGGGGGAGGAAAAGTCGTACGCAGAGAACTACCAGGAGACAGATGGGGACGCGTTTTCCTGTCAGCCAGGATGGGGTTAGTGATCATAGTATCGACAGCAGCTCTTCCATAGAGATAACATCGGTGACATAGACGACGAAGAGAAGAACTTACTGTGCAATGGCTCAAACAAATTATCAGGTCAAGTCTGTCTTTGTTCTAAAGGGTGATTTTTTTGAGGTTAGGATTTTCATGCATTAGTATTTGACAGATCACGTGGGATTTCAGACATGGTGTCAAAGAGAAAGATGCTCAGTATGCTTTGACATTTCATCATGAATAGACTTACTAACGAGCAACGCTTGCAAATCATTGAATTTTATTACCAAAATCAGTGTTCGGTTCGAAATGTGTTCAAATTTTGACAAATTTTGTTCAGCGATGAGGCTCATTTCTGGTTGAATGGCTACGTTAATAAGCAAAATTGCCGCATTTGGAGTGAAGAGCAACCAGAAGCCGTTCAAGAACTGCCCATGCATCCCGAAAAATGCACTGTTTGGTGTGGTTTGTACGCTGGTGGAATCATTGGACCGTATTTTTTCAAAGATGCTGTTGGACGCAACGTTACGGTGAATGAACACATTTCGAACCGAACACTGATTTTGGTAATAAAATTCAATGATTTGCAAGCGTTGCTCGTTAGTAAGTCTATTCATGATGAAATGTCAAAGCATACTGAGCATCTTTCTCTTTGACACCATGTCTGAAATCCCACGTGATCTGTCAAATACTAATGCATGAAAATCCTAACCTCAAAAAAATTACCCTTTATATGACAAAGGCATTTAGAAACTTTAGAGTGGTATTTATCTCCAAGGCGGGTAAAATAAAACACAGCACAACAAACGATTACTGGCCGATTAGTTTCTCATTGATTTTGCCTCAAACACTGATTGACATAAAGGTAATAGAGGGTCTGACCCCGGAAACTTCGCGGGAGATGACCCTCGGTGGAGGCCTACATTGATGGATACTTCCCTTGGTGGAGACCCCCTTGGTGGAGGCCTCCCTTAGTGGAGACCTCCCTTGGTGACGACGGGCCTCTACAAAGTGGTGTGAGGGGCGAAACGTATCTCCAAATCAAAGAGTGCACCCTCCTTCCTGGATATAGAGCGGTCATTTAACAACGTATGCAAAGGATCGATGGTCGCCGTCCTGAACCGCACGAGGGTCCACTCAAATATCTCCCGTTGTAACCATTATATACTATCCAGCGGGTTTATCAATGCGAATTTGAGAGATTTTGTGATCAGAAGACTGGTGACAATGGGAACGCTTCAAGGGGGGGGGGGTGTTTTCGCCGTTTCTATGGAACGTCGTAGTAATCGAAGTTCTATGCGATTTCAACAAGGATGGCACGAATTTCACTACATATGCATCTGATCCAAGCAAGTTTCTGACGATCATCAGCGGGATCATGGAAAGCTCACGACAGAGACAGTCGAAATATTCTATGAGAAATGGGTTTATGACTAACACAGGTAGATCCAGCTGAGTGATTCTGGTTCAGTTGGAACCCTACGCTCCTTCGGTGGCGATAGGTTCGGTATTTCCGCAGTGCGTATTCGCGATGGGTCCCTGCTCGGGCGCCAATTTTTTAGTCGAAGGCTCAGATAAGTTCAGTCGTCTCCAGGGTCAACCTAAGGACCCACAAACTTTATGTGATAACACAAGTTAATTAGAATCGAGGGTTGACAATCATGCGACTTGTTTCAATCTAATTGTGTTTTATATGTATGTGACAATGTGGCGATGGGTGAGTAGTTTGTCGTCTTCGGCTCTTGCTTGTGAGTGCTCGGCTGTAGAAGCGTGTCTAGGAGGATGGGTGGATTTATTCGACGGAGAGGACCTCTCAACTTCCAGGCCCCCTTATTGTTGCTTCTAAATAGTTGGTGCAGTTTCCGACGGCAGTCGATTTATAGTTGATCGGGAACTGTCGATGGGGTTGGGGGAAGGCGTCGATTGTCGGTGCGGGCTTTGAATGGTGTTTGTGATAGGTAGCGGCTTCTTGTTGTCGGCCTCCCGTTGTGCGCAAATTGGGCGCTGGCCTGGCTGACCTCGGGATTGTCGGGTTTGGCTGGAGTCGGAAAACTGGTTGGCGGATAAGATGACTACGTCCTATGTTTCGGTGGTAGATAAAGGCAGGTGCGCTCTATACCTATAGAGACAAAGAATACAAGATACAACCTAAGTGCGAATGCAGGCTAAGTGCGGATACAACTGAGCCTTCTAGGTATTTTAAAATTGATGAACGATGTCTTAATAATCCCACCACTGTGTGACCATCGATAATTGCCGACGATGACGATGGTGGTGGTGGTGGTGGCGGTATGTGCGACTATGTAACCTTTAACAGTCAAATGTAAAATACTTCGTTGCATTCATGGCAGGTTGGGGCTGATGTTCTTTTCTACTGTTGCAGCATCTTTGCTGTGTCGCTCATAATACTCGTAATGACAATGATTCGCATGTTGAGTAGTATGATGATAATGATGCTGACCGGCTATGGTATGGGAATGACTTCTTTGTTATATTGTTTGGATAATTATGTAGTCCTTTGGTTGATGGTGTTGCCAGCATAGTCGATGACGAGGATGAGTATGACGATGATGATGATGCTGTTTGCGATGGTGCACTGATGCAGGCGCGATGTGATGATGCTGCAGATGTTGGCTTGCTGATTTCATATTTACTTATTGTGTCGTCGTCGTGTGTTATTTGCACGATTAAATTGATCACCCGTGTACGCATCGCTAAATGCAAGGACAGTGGTGTGCTAGCAATAAAAACAAGAGGGCATTGAAGTGCTCGGAATATAAAATTTCAATGGAATCGGTTTATGTGGGGGACATTTGTTGCCGGGAATTCATGTTAGTGTTGGAAGAATCAAACTTACATGACAAAATAATTTAGAGGCGAATCGTATACAAATTGTGGCATCTAGGGGTTCAATAACTCAAATCCGGAGATCGGTTTATATGGGGGCCATATCTATTTATATGTCTTTAGCCTTTCGTTGTCGCCTCCGATCTTATGAAGCTCAGTCAGCAACCCATTAGTTCCTACTGCCTTGTTATTTATGAACCCGTTTTCGGTACGTGTTATACATGCAATAATGTCGACTGGTATCTTCATAGGGATTCTCGTTACTGTTATTATCAGATACCAACAAATTTCTAATATTGTTCTCTGCATATCCTCCGCACGGTCCTATGGCGATCGATTTTATGTACCGGAATGACACGTCAGGAATCGGCTCCCTCCCACCACACGTGAGTATCACGATAAATTTTTTTCTGTTTCGGAGAAGGAATTATAAGCTAGCCTGCTCCGAGTCTTACTAGTCCGAGCGGGAATATAGATCAACCTCGGTCCATGGCTCTGTGTAGTTTGCAGCAAACAGATACACACTTCATCGTTATCAGTCAAGTGCACCACATGTAACGGTTGGAGCTACCACCATCCCCAGAAGTACGAATTGAGTAGGCCTTCCTGCGCTTATGGACTGGAGACTGTATTATATGGGCGAACCAATCTTCTTGGCGCCAAGATCACGTCTATCTAAGGTCATAAACAACCAGAGATACAAGATCCCCTATAAAGCGAAACTGGGAAACATTTCCTCGTCGTCAAAATCTCTGTCACTATCACCACTACGGAAAAGAACCACCTAAAGACTCCCATTCACTCAGAAAGATGCATCACGAACTCAGTCACTCAGCCGGCAATGGGAGCTACAATGACTCCGGCCTACCGACATCCCGCCAATTATGCACCAGTCACCTGTACCCCAACGAAGAAACGAATCAAGACGGAACCTGCATACATGCACGGTTGCCGGAGTGATATCTGTTCCACCTCGATCAAAAGCAATGGCTGGTGTCAACTAGCGGTTCACAACCGAGGTGATATACACCGCTTCGACTTAGTCAATAGCTGTTGACCTACAAAAATTTTAGTCCTTGTCGAGGTCATAAGAAGAGCTGAGCCATCGAAATCTATCGAAGCGTTGGAATATCTATGCTTATGCTCAAGCAATTAGATGAAGTGACGGATGCCCTAAATATGTCCATCTCCACCCTGGCGATGGAAGGTAGGTTGAGTGGTGCCTGCTCTAAAGCTGGCTACCTGGAGGCCACCGTAGCGCAGAGGTTAGCATGTCCGCCCATGACGCTGAACACCTGGGTTCGGATCCTGGCGAGACCATCAGAAATAATTTTCAGCGGTGGGTTTTCCCCTCCTAATGCTGGTAACATTTGTGAGGTACTATGCCATGTAAAAATTCTCGCCAAAGAGGTGTCGCACAGTGGCACGCCGTTCGGAATCGGCTATAAAAAGGAGGCCCCTTACCATTGAGCTTAAACTTGAATCGGACTGCACTCATTGATATGTGAGAAGTTTGCCCCTTTTCCTTAGTGGAATGTTCATGGGCAAAATTTGCAATTTACCTGCAGCCAAGTTTGGTGGACCCTGTTCTAAAACCGTAAACTTGCAGACCAAGGAGTGTCGTATAGGCCAATCTCTCTCTCTCTCTCTCTTGTCCCCGGTTACAAGGACACTTGAGGCGCTGCTCTTACCTGGCTTGAGCTCGTCTCGGATTTCAGCGGATTATCAACACGGATTACGTAAAATGCATAGCACTACAAGAGCACTCACAGCTATCAGCCAAGGTAGGTGGTCCCTGTTCTAAAACCGTAAACTTGCAGAGGAAAGTCGTTTAGGCCAATCTCTCTCTTGTCCCCAGTTGCAAGGACACTTGAGGCGATGCTCTTACCTGGCGATGCTCTTACCTTGAGCTCGTCTCGGATTCCAGCGGATTATCAACACGGATTACGTAAAATACGTAGCACTACAAGAGCACTCACAGCCATCAGCACACATATCAGCCGCAATCTGAATGCCAAACAGCCTCATAAACCTACTGTCCTCGTGGCTCTCGACCTATCAAAACTATTTGACACCATGGACCATACCATTCTGTTTAAAGACATCATTGAGTTTGATCTCCCAAACTCGACGAAGAGGTAGAATGTGAACCATTTATGCGGCTGACCATCATCTGTGAAATTCAGGAATGTTAAATCCAAACGCCGTAGAGTTAAAGAAGGAGTGCCACAAGCGGATGTCTTCTTCCCAATCCAGCTGGAGTGATGATAAAATCATATGCAAATGACTGATCAGTCCTGGCGAGGGGCAATAACATCAACAGACTGTGCGAGCAAAAAAATATTTACCACCGAGACTTAAGTTTTACGGGAGCCGTAACCTAGAAATCTCTTCACCAAATCATCAGCAACATTATGGACAACTGATTACACCCGAAAGCTTGATATACATACAGGTCGAGGGACAAACGATCCCAACGGTGAGGTATCCAAAAATCTAGGGCAACCCTCTACAAATCTAGGAATAACCCACGACAACTACCCCTCAATTTCGACCTTCTCTACTACGATTTGCAAAGCAGTCAGGGACAAGAACAGAGTGCCAAAGTTTTTTGGCCGACAGCACTTGGGACAAGCAACCCCTGTTGATGACCTATTAGGCGATTGGGCGATCTGTCACAAACTATGCGACCTCGGTATGGATTGCGGGAGTGTGTGAAACGCACTGGCCAAACCTACAAACTTATCAGAAGGCGGCACTAACGACCTACACAGGATGTCACCAAATGGCGAGCACAGACCATCTACACGAAAAGACTAAGAATCTTAGGGTTAAGGACTATTGAGAACTTCTCCTGGACTGCCTTCAAGAGAACCACTCGAACTTCCGCCTCTCCGGGATGACTTCCTGTTCCAGCAATTAGTTGGAGAATATCTGGATGTTAGAGAACGCAGTCCGCCAACACCTCACAGTACCGCTCACAAATGCCTTAGGTTCTTTAGGATATCCACCAAGATGCAGTAAAAAATGCGTCCTTATTACTCCGACCGACTACTTGTTCGGCGCCCATCACCCATTGCTGATGACGAGAAAGACCAGCCCATGATTACCGGAATACCTCTGGCGCTACTGAGATCTGGATGGAGTAACAGACTGAACTCGTATCGTACAAGGTCGGACGATACTATCCCCATTACTTGCCGAAAACCATCGAATCTGCCTGCGAAAGCATTATGGACCTCCAATTGAAGCGGTTCGATTTTTAGGGCTGGATCCGACGACAATTGCCGGGTCAAGTTGAACTCAGAGAGAGAGAGTGAGAGAAAGAGAAGAGTGGACTAGAAAAACAGAAGAAGATTCAATACTTGCAACGTGTGTCTACAACAAAAGCTTTTTGGACTATATTTTGACCTTGGAGGAATTTTTCGATTTTTAGGGCTGGATCCAACGACAATTGCCGGGTCAAGTTGAACTCAGAGAGAGAGAGAGAGAGAGAAAGAGAAGAGTGGACCAGAAAGATGGAAGAAAAATCAATACTTGCAACGTGTGTCTACAATAACAGCTTTTTGGACTATATTTTGACCTTGAAGGAATTTTTCGATTTTTAGGGCTGGATCCGACGACAATTGCCGGGTCAAGTTGAACTCAGAGAGAGAGAGAGAGAGAGAGAGAGAGAGAGAGAGAGAGAGGGAGAAAGAGAAGTGGACCAGAAAGACAGAAGAAAAATCAATACTTGCAACGTGTGTCTACAACAACAGCATTTTGGACTTAATTTTGACCTTGGAGGAATTTTTCGATTTTTAGGGCTGGATCCGACGACAATTGCCGGGTCAAGTTGAACTCAGAGAGAGAGAGAGAAAGACAGAGAGAGAGAGAGAGAAAGGAATAGAGATAGGGAGAAAGAGAGAGAGAGAGAGAGAAAGAGAAGAGTGGACCAGAAAGATGGAAGAAAAATCAATACTTGCAACGTGTGTCTACAACAACAGCATTTTGGACTTTATTTAGACCTTGGAGGAATTTTTTTTAAACATTTCCAACATTACCACAGTGCGTTACTTTAGTTTTAAACAAATGTAATTCCTCCTTTTGATTGTTGACCAAAAAAATTACCAAAGGTTCTTCCCAGTCTGCTACGTGCTTATTCGGCTGCACACGAACAGGTTCATAGGAGTACTCCTTGCAAGCAGCCTTCCAACAACTAACCAGGCAAAAGTAATCACCAAAAAAAAAAACACACAAATGGAAGTAAAAAAAGAAGGCTTTAAATTCACGCTTAACATTGTCAGTTGTTCACATCACTAAATAAATTTCATTGAGTTAAAACCACCGAGCAAAGCGACCGCTTGTTGCACTGAGTGAGTGATGTTTGGGACTCTGCAGTTCCTTAGAGTTGCATCGTTTTTCATTCCTGGCGGTCTGTGGCCCCGCTGCCTTCATTCGGGAAAATATCCTCCTTCATCTAGCTGATTTAAGAAACTCCCCTGGCTGCTTGCCACCGCCACACCCATTTCAAGCAATCTGCATCTTTGCATGGCTTACCGCATAGTCATGCTTAAAGTCCTCCTCACCAATACTGTTGCACATGCCTTACTCGTTGTGTATGTGTGTGCGTAAGAGTCTTTACTCCTGGCCCATACGAGAAGCATTTTGTTGCGTGTCACGTACAACCAATTCACATGTTTCTTTAAAGTTTCACTAAAAAATTTTTGTACATGCCATGCTCTGGTCTGGTCTTGGTCACAGCATGTCGCTGGATTCGGTGTTCTTCTTTCGAGCTTTCCTTTAAATTTTTTGTCAGTTTTCATTTCGATTCCTTCCAAAAACAATAAAAAAAAAAACAAAACAACGAAAAACAAAAACCTTTAACCACCAGCAATCCATGCACATTTTATCCATGTGAAGAGATACCGTCAAAGGAATTTTTTCGTTGGCATCGTTCCGTTGGTCGCCTTCAGAGGTGATTGTTCATGCAGCAACTTCTGCTTCGAATTGACTGTGCCAGGCAGTTTAAGTAAATGTTAAATAATTTTGTTATTTGACCAATTGAAAGGCAACTTGTTAAAGTATAATTTGCCTCAAAAGTCAACGCATTTAATAATAAAGCTTTGTGTGAGCCTTTCCCGAAGCTTTAAGGAAATGGTGTATTTGAATTGTTCTGAACAAATCATGCCTTTACCAGGTGTTTAGTGTGCAATCCGATTCAAAACTATGTAATGTTACTTGAAAATATATTCGAAATCTCTAGGCTGCAGAAGATTCCAGGTAGAGAAGGTATCCTACACATCCTACACAGGATAAGGTTGAGCTGAGGCCTCTGCAAATGTCGCCAGCAGTAGCAGGGGATAACCACCGCTGAAAATTTGTTTATGATGGTCTCGCCAGGATTTGAACCTAGTGCGGAGTTGGTGCTCTTTACACGTAGATATAAGATATCAGTGTTCAGACTCCCGTCCTTGGACGGTGTCGACCTGCGGCTGTCGAAGGAGGCGAAGTACCTAGGCATAGTCCTCGATTCGAAACTGTCCTGGAAGAGGAACACCGAGGAAAGAAGCCGTAAGGCACAGTGCGCTTTTTACTCCTGCAGGAGTATGTTCGGTATGAAGTGGGGGGTGACTCTCAAGATGATTTATTGGATGTATACGGTCATGGGGTTTGCCCCCGTTCCTTAGTGGAATGTTCATGGGCAAAATTTGCAATTTGCAATACGGCCATTGTGACGTAGGGAAGAGGTCGCGTTCGAAGGAGTTCGAGAAGGTCCAGAGACTTGCCTGCGTCGGGATCAGGGGGGCGCTGAAATCCGCACCGCAGGCAGGCCTGAAGACGATGCTGGATATGCAGCCCATTGGGGCCTATATTTGGAACTGCGCCGCCAGGGTCGCGCTTAGGCTTAAGGGAGCTCGGCATGCCGCAGGAGGTTGGTTGCGGCCACAGTTCGATTCTGGGTGTTAGGGATGCGGAGGGTAGACTGAAGAGGATCTCCAGTGGCCGCAAGGGAAATTTTGGTAAGCTTTTTCCCCTCCGAAACTTAGAATTTATATGGAAAGTATGGCGGCGCTCAAGGCTTTAGGGTCAAGGATGGTGAGGTGCGTGGCGGATTGTTTGGAGTCCCTGGATAGGCTCTGCGACACACGTGATGAACGAAGGGCGAATGCTGTACTTGAGGAGGATGACACCTCGATCTACACAGATGTTTCCAAGATGGAGTCTGGGACTGGATTGGGGGTTTGCTCCGATGCGCTCAATATCAGTATGTCTCTGAGACTGCCGGACGAGTGTACGGTATTTCAGGCAGAAGTCAGTGCCATTGCAGTGCCGGAAGAGAATTTCTGGCAAGGGGCTTACCGCTCTCGCAACTCAGAATTTATGTGGACAGTATGGCGACGCTTAAGGCCTTGGGGTCGAGGATGGTGAGGTCGAGATGCGGGACGGACTGTTTGGAATCCCTGGTTAGGCTCCGGGCCCACGATGTGACGTTGACATGGCCTTTTGGGCATGAGGGGATTCCAGGAAATGAGAGGGCGAACGAGTGCGCCAGGAGGGGTTCGTCTGCGCCGCGCGGACCAGTCATCGATCTTGCCTGCGTGCCATTTGTCGAGCTACTGAACACAGCAGAGGGGATGGCCAGGGCGGCGTCGGTGGCAAGGTGGGACACGGTAGATGGTTGCCGGTCTGCGAAGGCGCTATGGCCGGTCAACGACCGGAGGAAGAGGAGGGAGTTGCTGGCTTTCGATAAGAAGTCGATGAGTACTTTGACAATGGTCATAACCGAACACTGTGCATCAGTATAGTATGATTCTATCATGCTCTCAAGAGTCTTCAGCATAAAGGATGACAGACTAATAGGACGAAAATCTTTCGTCTTTGTGTGGTAAGGTTTTCAGGCTTTCGGAATGAAAATGACCTTCGTGTTCCTCCATCCCACAGGTTTATATGACATGCTGATGCAGGCAGAGTATGTCTCCCTAACAACCTCTTCTGGCGCCACGTTTTCCGTTAGAGAATTTCCCGGGAAATGTGTGTCAACAAGTAGTTCTAGTGTTTCCTCACTAGACATTGTCCATACATTCTCTGACTTCTGAATATATCCCCTCTGTAACAGGTCTCGAAGACAGAATCTTCCTTAGCCTAGAGGCCTCAGATATATCCTCCACGGAGCTGCAGAATTCCACCCAGGATTTGTTCTGAGCCTTTCTCAGCTCAACCTTATATTTTTTTAGCTCGGCCTCTTAGAAGTCCCAATAGTGTGGTGCTCTTGCGGCTTTCACCCTGTTGAAGAGTTTTCTGCAGTCCTTTCTTAGACCAACCAGCTCTGAGGTCCACCATGGCTGTTGCTGTTAACCCCTTGGCTTGGCACTAGGGCATGCTGACACAAGCGAGTCATTCAGGGCCTTCGTGATCCGCTGATAATTATGCCTATATCCTCCGTAGTTTCTACTTCCTTTCTGGTCTAGAAGGGATAGACGTGCAAAATTTGTGCCGAAATTTATCCCAATCCGCTTTTCTTCCGGTTTAGCCGAGTGACCACTTCTGCCGTATTTTCTCCAACGCTGAAACTATGATAACGATAATCAGAGAACCTGTGGTCATCCAACACTTCACAGTCGCATATTCTTGCGCTTATATGTTCCGATATAAAAGTAATATCTAGTACCTCCTGCCTGTTCCTGGTAAAAAAGGTCGGTTTTTCCCCTTTATTACAAATAGCCAGATTGCAACTTATAATATATTCGATAATCAGCTCACCCCTTTCGTTGATATCCGAACTTCCCCATATCAGGTGCTGTGTAGTGCATCACTTCCTGCAATGAGGCTCTTCTTTCCTACTGAAGCGGCTTTAACCAGCAACTTGGGGTTTTAAGGCGGCATCTCTGAATCGTGTGGCATATATAGGGAAGCTAGCCAGTAAAATTGCAAATTTCACTAAGGAACAGGGGCAAAGTTCTCACATTTCAATGAGTGCAGTCTGATTCAAGTTTAAGCTCAATGATAAGGATCCTCCCTTTTATAGCCGTGTCCGAACGGCGTGACGCAGTGCGACACCTCTTTGGAGATTAGTTTTACATGGCATAGTACATCACGAATGTTGGCAGCATTAGGAGGGGGAAACCACCGCTGACATTTTTTTTTCTTTTTTTTCTGATGGTCTCGCCAGGATTCGAACCCAGGCGTTCAGCGTCATAGGCAGACATGCTAACCTCTGCGCTACGGTGGCCTCCAGCCAGCCAGTAATGAGACGTATTTATTTCAAAGCTGGCTACTACTGAATCTTCAGTGCTTAGCTACGGAAGAAGAAAAACATTTTGCTTGCTCGTTGCAAGAGTAAAGGCTCTGTGTCTCCCATTCCCTGTAGCCATGTCCGTCCGTTTGTCGAAATCACGATAGAGGTCGAACGCGCAAGGCTAGCCGCTTGAAATTTTGCCATATCGGTTCATATTTAGATATAGCTCCCATATAAACCGATCTCCAGATTTGACTAATTAAGCCCCTGGAAGCCGCAACTTTCATCCGATTTGGTTGAAGTTTTGCATGTGGTGTTCAATTATGACTTCCAACAACTGAGTAAACGACGGTCCAAATCGGTCTATAACCTGATATTACTGCCATATAAACCGATCTGGGGTCTTGACTTCTTGAGCCTCTACAGAGAGCAATTCCTATCCGATTTTGCTGAAATTTAGCATGACGTGTTTTGTTATGGCTTTCAACAACTGTGTAAAATATGGTTGGAATCAGTCCATAACCTGGTATAGCTGCCGTATAAACCGATCCGGGGTTTTGACTTCTTGAGCCTCTACAGGGAGCAATTCATATCCGATTTGACTGAAATTTGGCATGACGTGTTATGTTACAACTTCCAACAACTGTACCAAGAATAGTTAAAATCGGTTCATAACCTGATATATGTAGGTGCCATATGAACCGATCCGGGGTTTTGACTTCTTGAGCCTCTACAGGGAGCAATTCATATCCGATTTTGCTGAAATTTAGCAAGACGTGTTTTGTTATGACTTTCAACAACTGTATAAAATATGGTTTGAATCAGTCCATATCCTGGTATAGCTGCCATATAAACCGATCCGGGGACTTGACTTCTTGAGCCTCTACAGGGAACAATTGATATCCGACTTTGCTGAAATTTAGCATGACGTGTTTTGTTATGAATTCCAACAACAGAGCTAAGTATGGTTCAAATCGGTCTAAAACCCGATATAGCTGCCTTATAAACCGATCAGGGATTTTGACTTCTGGAGCCTCAAAATCGCGCAATTATTATCCGATTTGGCTGAAATTTTGTACAACGGCTTCTCCCATGACCTTTAACGAACGTGTCGAATATAGTCTGAAACGGTTTAAAGCCTAATTCAGCTCCCTTATAAACTTCAGCCCCTAAAGGGCGTAATTCTTACTAGATTTGGCTGAAATTTGGACACAACTACTTCTACTATGGTCTCCAATATTCAATTCAATTATGGTCCGAAATTAACAATAACTTGATGTTGTTAGAATAACATTGCAACTGTTTTCTTTTACCCTTTGTTTGCCGAAAAAGAGATACCGGGAAGAGAGCTTGAAAAATGCGATTCATGGTGGAGGGTACGAACTTAGTACGCTTTTACTTGTTTTCTTTTTGTTTTCACCAGCATTTGAACCCGGGCGTTCTGCTTCATAGACGGGCATGCTAACCTCCAAAGGAAGCCATAGAAACACTACACATGCTCCACACTTGCAAACAGAACGACTTTCACATTAGGTTCCAATTTCATAGAAGACTTTTCCGAATTAACAGATATGAGTTTTCAGACCACCAGAAGCTTTGTGAGTCGCTATTGTCATATTAAAATAGGCATAGACTTAGAACAAGTGAGTCTGCTACAGATTACATAGAATACCTTATCTTACTCAACTTATCCTGTTCTTATAGTAACACAGCGGTCGAGTCTGATTGTAGACCAAAAATATGCTAGGTAAGCTTAGCTAAGGTTATGCTGGCCGTAAGACATCCTTCTTATTTGGCAAATTGTGATGGGTTTTGTGCAAAAATGTTATCACTATTTTATATCTAAAATAAAATATTAATAACTTCATAAATTTTTATGGCTTGGATGAAGAAAACTTGGCAGGGCTTGGCTATACCAAATAGCAAATTTCCACGCACTCGCCGCAGGTGCAAACATTTTATATGCGGCTCATTAATTAGAGCAATGGAGCAATTGTCTCCTCATTGACGGCAACGACGCCGACGCCGACGACAATGACAACAACGGGAGCAACCTAGAGTCATTGAACAGCTCCGACACCAGCAACCATATCAGCAGCAACACCAGCAACAGTCCCATTAATGTGGTAATAATTGTTGTTATTAAAAGAGTCACCATGGCGGCGGCATTGCTGCAGCATCAGGAGTCATGTTGGGTAGGCAAGCGCAAACTCAGGTGAGCCATGGTGGTGTGATATTTTTGGTATTACAAATGAACAGCGCCCGCATGACTTGTTGTTGGCTGTTTGAAATGACTGATCATAGCCGGAGTCAAACCTATAAAAAGATGTTTAACAAATCAATGACGACAACGGCAACGATAACAACGGCCATGATGAAGTTTGCCTGCAAAAACCCATAACCCAATGCCAGCTAGGAGTATGTGGCATGCCATGAAGTATGGGTTGTGGATCTATGCCCGGACGAGATCGTTTTGGTATGTTACTCGTTGATATCTCGGCAAGCTAGCTTCTCTATGCGATCGATCTAAATAAGGTTAAAAAGTGCCAATATAACCAAAGCAGAGCGAGAAACAAGATCACCAGCAAGACCCAGCTGAGGAATTGAGCACGTTAAAGATGGTGATGGCGACAACGATTGATCTTTCTAATGATCGCAAAAGATGGATAAACACCACATGTACTCGTATGCCTGTTAGTCAGCCAGCATGTAGCAGTCAGAAGGCAGACTCTGCGCCTGCGCACTCACTCAAAATCGCCCATGTGTACCTGTTGGGTATGTTGTTTGTTTGTTTACCTTCCTTGGAAGGCAGTGCCACTGCAAAAGCAATGGGTTGCAATCGAATAGAGTGATCAAATAACCGGTGTTTTATAAATTCGGGTTTCGTAGGTTTTTTTTACAACTGGTGGAAAAAAGTGGGTAAATTTTAATAATTAAATGAAGTTTAGGGCTTTGTACTGGGCCATGGCCTTCCGACAATGTTTTTACATATTGGAAATGGGATCACTCTGAACCCAATATCTCCTAATAGTAAAATCATAATCAATCAAATAATCAGTAAGATTATCAACGCAAACTTGAAAGACGGCAAGATCAGAAAGCGGGTGAAAAGGCAAACGCCGAATGGAGGTGTGTTCTCGCCATTTTTGCTGAAATCTCGTCATAAACGATGTACTATTGGATTACAAAAGTGTTGTAAGTTAATCGAAAATGCGGAAAATGCCGTGATGCAAATCCAAAGCAAAAATCTGTCGACGATCACTGAAATCACGAAAATATCACTGAGCAGATTGATTGGCGACAAACCCAAGGAGGACAGAGCGAGTGCATGCAGAAAAATAATTCGTTTGATACAAAGGAAGTTTTCGCGAAAAAAAAAATATTTTCTGGAAAACGTTAGGCTTTGTTTACGATAAAAGCACATGTTTTTGCGATACATTTTTGCAAGAATTTGTGACAAATATAAAGTATTTTTACCCTGACAATACCTCTTATTCTTGATATATAAAATGTGTCATTCGGGATTTCAAATAGTTTTTCTTTATTCATAAATTAATTTAACGTCCAACGTTTGAAATGTATTGTGCAAAGGATGCCAAGTTATAAGCAGATCTCAGTGGGGAATGCATACTCTTTTAGAGTATACTTTGATTGCTTTTGATTTTATTATACACAATTGTATTAAAAGCTTTCCATTATTATGAAAAAAAATGTTTGTGGGGGTTGTTGTTTTCGCACATTTAAATACCTACTTTGTTGTTGTTGTCGTAGCCACATTTGCAGGTGAAAGCTGCAATCCTTGTCAAGCTCCTGTATGTAAGCAAGCCCGTTCCGGTCCAAGGGACCGATCGCCGTGAGCACAAGGTGGCAATTGTTTGCTTAAAGGCGTCAATAACTCGCCTTGCCATATCGAGCATCATAGGCACTTAGTATTTATGCAAGAGCCGTTGCCGCCCGTTTCACTATCCGCAATCTATGGACGCGCCCGGTAACTCTCAGTTAAGCTTCTCGTGACAGCAATGAACACCACACAGATCGGACCTTCATCTTCCAGCCTGTGTGGTTGTCCCAGCTATCCCGTGATGAATATTTCTTTATGGCGTATTGTTACCAAACAATATATGTACCTTAGGATTTCTTTTTGAGTTTTTCGTGTACCTGGCAACCATTTGTGTGTTGCTGTAACGAATTTTGTCATTGAACATACTAGCATTTTTGCACCGAAACTTTAAACATTTTCACTTTTCGAGTTTACCTTCGCACTCGCCCGAGCTGCTCAATATTCTGATTGCCCTTTGCTCATTCAAATAAAAAAGAAAAAAATTTTGCTTGTGAGAATGTGACGAGCAGACAATTGCAATTATTATTTTTTTTTTTTTTTGTACATACAAAGTAATGTGTAATAGAGTGAGTATTTTTGCCAGCCACTGGTCCACACGCTCAAATACTCACCATTTCTCCTAGTAGGAGAGACACAAGAGAATGATTATTGGTCCAGTAGACGAATGATCGTTTGCGGCTTTCGAAGCAGTTTTGCCATTAAAGAGTTTTTGATTTTACAACAACAGAAAGGTTGTTTTAAGGTAGACGGAGCTGCTAATGGGTATACAATAAACAGAGTTAGTTATGTTCAATAATACTACGTTTATGGCTAACGTTTGATATATTGTTGCAAAACGTTACACGGATACATCAAAACGTCGTGATAAAACGTCGTGATAAAAGTAAAGGGTGATTTTTTTGAGGTTAGGATTTTCATGCATTAGTATTTGACAGATCACGTGGGATTTCAGACATGGTGTCAAAGAGAAAGATGCTCAGTATGCTTTGACATTTCAACATGAATAGACTTACTAACGAGCAACGCTTGCAAATCATTGAATTTTATTACCAAAATCAGTGTTCGGTTCGAAATGTGTTTCGCGCTTTACGTCCGATTTATGGTCTACATAATCGACCAAGTGAGCAAACAATTAATGCGATTGTGACCAAGTTTCGCACTCAGTTTACTTTATTGGACATTAAACCAACCACACGAATGCGTACAGTGCGTACAGAAGAGAATATTGCGTCTGTTTCTGAGAGTGTTGCTGAAGACCGTGAAATGTCGATTCGTCGCCGTTCGCAGCAATTGGGTTTGTGTTATTCGACCACATGGAAGATTTTACGCAAAGTTCTTGGTGTAAAACCGTATAAAATACAGCTCGTGCAAGAACTGAAGCCGAACGATCTGCCACAACGTCGAATTTTCAGTGAATGGGCCCTAGAAAAGTTGGCAGAAAATCCGCTTTTTTATCGACAAATTTTGTTCAGCGATGAGGCTCATTTCTGGTTGAATGGCTACGTAAATAAGCAAAATTGCCGCATTTGGAGTGAAGAGCAACCAGAAGCCGTTCAAGAACTGCCCATGCATCCCGAAAAATGCACTGTTTGGTGTGGTTTGTACGCTGGTGGAATCATTGGACCGTATTTTTTCAAAGATGCTGTTGGACGCAACGTTACGGTGAATGGCGATCGCTATCGTTCGATGCTAACAAACTTTTTGTTGCCAAAAATGGAAGAACTGAACTTGGTTGACATGTGGTTTCAACAAGATGGCGCTACATGCCACACAGCTCGCGATTCTATGGCCATTTTGAGGGAAAACTTCGGAGAACAATTCATCTCAAGAAATGGACCGGTAAGTTGGCCACCAAGATCATGCGATTTGACGCCTTTAGAATATTTTTTGTGGGGCTACGTCAAGTCTAAAGTCTACAGAAATAAGCCAGCAACTATTCCAGCTTTGGAAGACAACATTTCCGAAGAAATTCGGGCTATTCCGGCCGAAATGCTCGAAAAAGTTGCCCAAAATTGGACTTTCCGAATGGACCACCTAAGACGCAGCCGCGGTCAACATTTAAATGAAATTATCTTCAAAAAGTAAATGTCATGGACCAATCTAACGTTTCAAATAAAGAACCTCTGCGCCAGGGTGGCCTCGAATAGCAACATTGAATATGCAGCCTATATTCGTAACTTTGCCGCTAACGTTGTGCTCAAGCTGAGGGAGCTCGGCATGCTGAAAGAGAACAGGTATGACCACAGTTATATTTTGGATGCTTTGGATGTCGAGGGGAGATTGAGGAAGGTTTCTGCCTATCTGGTGCCGATACCAATTCGAGATAAGTGCCTTGGGATATGCTGAAAGAGCATGGGTAAGGTCAAGTGTTAATTAATCTTACAATGGCCGCGGCGAGGAAGGCAGAGGAAAACCTCAGAAGAACAGAACCAAGCCTGATTCAAGAAAGGATCTTCTGGATTTGCTTTTTCAATAGAGAGGATTGGGGAAAGGATGCTGTGGTTGAACATGATGAGACTTCGGTCTTCACCGATAAGTCCAAGTGGGAGATGAGTATGGGATCAGCATCTTTTCCGATCCACTTTGTGACGACGAAAGTCAGTGGGCTTAATCTTCGCCCACACCTTAGGATAATAACAGTGAATAGAAAAGCAGGGAAGCTTTCACACGGCATAGTACCTCACAAATGCCGCCAGCATTAGGAGGGGAAAACTGTACTCGAGACAGTATTAGGACTCCTTGAGGAGCTTCAAACCATTTAAGTCACCCGGACCGGACGTCCTTTCTACTCAAAATCATGGAACGTATTGTGGACATAATGATAAAGAGTAGTACATCTAGCGAACTGCTCAAATACAAACAGCATGCCAATGTCAGGGGAAGGTCGGTGGAGACTGCCCAGCACGACGTTGTGCATAAAATAGAAGAATTCTACGATGACGAAACGTACACCCTGGCGGTATGCATTGACATCGAGAGAGATTTTAACAATGTGCGGACCGACACACTGATCCAATCCATGGTCAAGGTGGACCAGGTCCTTAGAGACTGGATAAACCATATGCTAAGAAACAGGTAAATAAATTTTGTGTCCCATGACTTAAATATAAGGGAGAAAGTTGCACAGGGCACTCCGCATGGGGGCATTTTATTCCCACTCCGATTGGTGACCTATTACGGATGCTGACTGAGGAGGTTTTTGAATCCGTCTGCTACGCAGACGATGTTATAATACTTCTAAGGGGTAAGGATCGGAACCAGCTATGCAGAAGGGCATAAAGGGTCTTGCATATGACTGGGCTAGATCTAGGGGTCTTAATTTTAACCCAGAAATAAACTGAAATACGTTCTTGTTCACAAGGAAGACAAATGTAAGCCAAATTAACGCACCTCGTTTCTTCAACAGAACGATTTCGATATCTGATTTTTGTTTATCAATATAAAACTTAATTTGGCTTTTCGGTTTTTTCTAACCGGTTTTTGTCACTTGAATAAGTGTGCAGTTGCCTCTAACCGCAATATGTAATGGGCCTTCCCAACACATATACCAGCCTGCCAGTGAGGGTCTCCACAGATTTGGAGGTGGTGATGGTAATCATTAAATGCTGGCGTTAGATATTCTACCATTTTGGCACAGCAAAAGTGTCACCGCTGTTTAGAGTGGTTTTGCGCACAGATGCACCCACTGGCACTGATCTCACTTAGCCGGCAACAGTAAGCAGCTACCACGGTGATTGGATGGTTGTACGATGATGTTGTAAATGTGCAGCAGCTCCTAACGAAAGTATAACAAACTTATTATGACCGTATACAGAGATAGGATAAGATTTGGAAGTATTTGTTTTGTTTTATTTTAGTTTTTGCGATATTTTGGCGTTAAATGTCGGCGTTCGTTTGTTTGTTATTCCATTTGACGATTTGGAGTGCGCACTGTGCACAGTTATCATACGCATTGGATATAACTGGGTGAGACTTTATCGCGCCATTAAAATGGTCAACCAGGAGGTTAGTTTTTATACGTTCATCATGGGTTACAGTGGACAAGAAGGTAGTTAGGTTCTTAAAAAACTCCCAAAATGCTTAAAGCATCCCTATTATACTACCACACTTACAAAATATTCTGAGATATCAAAGTTTGGTTAGTGCAAAACTTAGTCTATTAGCATGTGTTTCAATTAGACTGTGGGCTGTCATTACCAACACGATTAGTGAGACTTTTGTGTTAGCCCACGACAATAAAGCGATTGACCTCTTTAAGCTTATATTGGGGCACATAACCATGCAGATTAAGGAACCTTACTTTGTGAAAACAAAGTAAGACCTACTTCGGGAGCAAATCCAGAAGTAGGTCTAGCCACAGTGTCCAGAGCGGGGACTCGGAGAGAGTCTGTGATTAAAACTTTAATGATTTCATGATTTTGGTTTTTGTCTTGGTCTGAGATACCTGAGCAGGGCTCTCCAAAAAGCACCACAATGTAAAGAAAGGATGTATAACCATTGCAATATATTTTTGTGCGAATAATATCATCATCAAGGAACAGGGAACTAAGGAACAGGGGCAAATATCATCATCAGATTCATCTAAATTATCATCTTCCTGAGTTTAATCTGAGTCATTGATCATATCTATAATTCCATCATGGGAGTGCAGCGTGGAGCTGGTTGTAGCAGGCCTATTTTTGCCTGAGCGGGAGCGACATTTTTGGAACCCAGAACTAAATATAAGACATCCGCTCGATTTAGCGTAGCGGGAGGGGAGTTGTTCCATTCTCATAAACCACTCCGCTCCGACAAAATAAAAAGCACTTTTAAATAAATATTTGTATACCCTGCACCATAGGACTGAGGTATGCTAATTTCGTCATTCCGTTTGTAACTTTTCGAAATATCGATCTGAGAGCCAACAAAATGTTTATATTCTTGATCGACTTGACATTCTAAGTCGATTTAGCTATGTCTGTCCGTCTGTCTCCCGAGAGCACGTAAACTTTCGAACAAGTTTAGCTAGGCACTTGAAATTTTGCACAAATACTTCCTATTCATCTAGGTTATGTTAGGTTAAAGCGGCATTCTGCCATCAAACTCACTTAGACGTTTTCATCCATTGCAATGCAACAGGAGCAGGAGAAGACGGATGCCTTATTGTTCCTACCGTTCAACCACCCAGATCGCTTTAAAAAGCCCAACAACTTGCGAATGTTCACATCCGCTAAATCAAACAAGTTCTCAAAGAAATCAGAACCTAAAGTGGAACTCCTTCTGACTGCCAGCGACCCATACACACACACAGCAAATGTTCTTTAGTCTCTTCTTCCTCGACGTCCTCACAGCTTTGGCAAAAGTTACTGGAAACCTTCAGTCTGTGACTGAAACGTTTGTTCTAACCAGTGACAGCAAAGTGGTAGACCTCTTCAAGTCCAGATTATGCCACATAATTTTAAAACGCTCACAGGGGGGGCTGTAAACATTTTATCATTCCTCGCCCTTCGGGCCTAATCCTGTACGCTTATCTCACATGTCGCTAGAGGCATTCCCACAGATTCCATTTCCCCTAGACTGTGTTAGGTGATTCTTTGTCTCGCAAGCTCTTCCGCTTTACAATTCCCTGGGATATCTCTGTGGCCAGGCACACAAAACAGGAGAATTGTGAACTGTTCGGCCATCTCGTCGAGAAATCTGTGACAGTCGAGGGTGATTTTTGAATTCAGAAATACGCTATCCAGGGATTTAATGATTGTCTAACTGTCTGAGCCATTCCACCACTTCCTTAATTACAAGGATCTCTGCCTGATAGACACAGCAGTGGTTGGGTAACCTTTTCGATATGACCATTTCTAGTTCTTCAGAGTACGCCCCAAAGCCCACCTGGTCGTCATGTTTGGAACCATCCATGTAGAATTCTATGTAACTTCTGTTACTAGGGATATCGTAGTTCCAATCAGTTCTATCAGGAATTGTGAGTACTACACCACTCCGTATAATTTTATCACCAAGCGGCTCAGGTGGGATGTAATCTACAATGTTTGGAAAATAGGACATTGTATTGTAGGATAACATAGGGTCCGTAGACCTGTTAGTGTAGGTCCGTTAAGATCGAAAATGGGCTATATAGGCCCACGTTTTGATATTGCTGTCATATAAACCGATTTCGGATCTAAATTTCTGGAGCATCTATCCAATTCGGCTGAAACTAAGCTTGAAGTGTTTCGTTTAGATTTCCAACAACTGTGCCAAGTATGGTCCAAATCGGTTCATAACCTGACTGTCATATAAAGCGATATCGGATATTGATTTCATGCGCGTCTAGAGGGCGCAATTCTTATCCTATTTGGCAGAAATTTTGAAAAAGGTATTATTTTTACATCCACCACCGAATGATGGGGGTATATTAATTTCGTCATTCCGTTTGCAACACTTCGAAATATCCATTTCCGACCCTATAAAATACATATATTCTTGATCGTAGTAAAAATCTAGGACGATGTAGCCATGTCCGTCCGTCCGCCTGTTTGTTGAAATCATGCTACCGTCTTTAAAAATAGATATATTGAGCTGAAACTTTGCACAGAATCTTTCTTTGTCCATAAGCAGGTTAAGTTCGAAGATGGGCTATATCGGACTGTATGTTGATATAGCCCCCATATAGACCGATCTGTCGATTTAAGGTCATGGGCCCATAAAAGGCGCATTTATTGTCCGATTTTGCCAAAATTTGGGACAGTGAGTTGTGTTAGGTCGTACAACATTTATCTTCAAAGATCGGTCCAAATTTGGATATAGCTGTCATATAGACCGATCTCTCGATTAAAGGTCTTGGGTCCATAAAAGGCGCATTTATTGTCCGATTTAATCGAAGTGTTATAGAATATAGATGCCATACAGACCGATCTCTTGATGTAAGGTCTTGGGTCCATAAAAAGCGCATTTATTGTCCGATATCGCATTCAATTTGGCATGGAGCGGTACAGATTTGGATATAGCTGTCATATATACTGATCTCTCGATTTAAAGTCTTGGCCCTATAAAAGGCACATTTATGGTTCGACCATGTCGTTTATGGTTCAGATCGGTCTATATTTTGGATATAGCTACCTAAAAGACCAATAGTTTGTTCTACAAAATTGAACAATGACTTGTTCTTATAAGACCAATCAATGCTCGTGCCGAATTTGATCCAAATCGGACCATATTTCGATATAGCTACTATGGGGTCATAGCTGCTGATAATGACGAAGGCAGGTTTACACATATACCCGAAGTGGTGGGTATCACAGTTCGGCCCGGCCGAACTAAACGCCTTTTCATGTGTTTTATTTGATTTCTTCTGACTGACTTCTTGAGCCTCTAGAGGGCGCAATTCTTATCCGATTTGTTTGAAATGTTGCATCTGTAAAGTATGATTCAAATTGCTCTTTAATCTGATATATTGGGTTGCCCAAAAAGAAATTGCGGATTTTTTAAAAGTAAGTAAATACATTTTTAATAAAACTTAGAATGAACTTTAATCAAATATACTTTTTTTACACTTTTTTTCTAAAGCAAGCTAAAAGTAGCAGCTGATAACTGACAGAAGAAAGAATGCAATTACAGAGTCACAAGCTGTGAAAAAAATTGTCAACGCCGACTATATGAAAAATCCGCAACTACTTTTTGGGCAACCCAATAG